>NC_139699.1:49477194-49534694 GCF_964188405.1 Protomyctophum parallelum | reverse complement strand
CATCAGAACATATCAATAATTTAATGATTATCTGTTGGATCAGAACATATCAATAATTTAATGATTATCTGTCGGGGTGGCTCTGTTGCATCAGAACATATCAATAATTGAATGATTATCTGTCAGGGTGGCTCTGTTGGATCAGAACATATCAATAATTGAATGATTATCTGTCGGGGTGGCTCTGTTGGATCAGAACATATCAATAATTGAATGATTATCTGTCGGGGTGGCTCTGTTGCATCAGAACATATCAATAATTTAATGATTATCTGTCGGGGTGGCTCTGTTGCATCAGAACATATCAATAATTGAATGATTATCTGTCGGGGTGGCTCTGTTGCATCAGAACATATCAATAATTTAATGATTATCTGTCGGGGTGGCTCTGTTGGATCAGAACATATCAATAATGTAATGATTATCTGTCGGGGTGGCTCTGTTGGATCATAACATATCAATAATTTAATCCACCACTTGACGGAAGGGGAACACACATCCCGTAAAATACACTGATAGAATACATATAGACACAGATGCAATGACTAACGTTTGGCTGCCTGTCGACACCACTTCAGTACTCACAAATCACAAAAAACATCTCATTCTATTTCTTATCCTGATTACCGGTAGATAAAGATAGATAAAAACATCTCATTCTATTTCTTATCCTGATTACTGGTAGATAAAGATAGATAAAAACATCTCATTCTATTTCTTATCCTGATTACTGGTAGATAAAGATAGATAAAAACATCTCATTCTATTTCTTATCCTGATTACCAGTAGATAAAGATAGATAAAAACATCTCATTCTATTTCTTATCCTGATTACTGGTAGATAAAGATAGATAAAAACATCTCATTCTATTTCTTATCCTGATTACCGGTAGATAAAGATAGATAAAAACATCTCATTCTATTTCTTATCCTGATTACTGGTAGATAAAGATAGATAAAAACATCTCATTCTATTTCTTATCCTGATTACTGGTAGATAAAGATAGATAAAAACATCTCATTCTATTTCTTATCCTGATTACCAGTAGATAAAGATAGATAAAAACATCTCATTCTATTTCTTATCCTGATTACTGGTAGATAAAGATAGATAAAAACATCTAATTCTATTTCTTATCCTGATTACTGGTAGATAAAGATAGATAAAAACATCTCATTCTATTTCTTATCCTGATTACCGGTAGATAAAGATAGATAAAAACATCTCATTATATTTCTTATCCTGATTACCAGTAGATAAAGATAGATAAAAACATCTCATTCTATTTCTTATCCTGATTACTGGTAGATAAAGATAGATAAAAACATCTCATTCTATTTCTTATCCTGATTACCGGTAGATAAAGATAGATAAAAACATCTCATTCTATTTCTTATCCTGATTACTGGTAGATAAAGATAGATAAAAACATCTCATTCTATTTCTTATCCTGATTACTGGTAGATAAAGATAGATAAAAACATCTCATTCTATTTCTTATCCTGATTACTGGTAGATAAAGATAGATAAAAACATCTCATTCTATTTCTTATCCTGATTACTGGTAGATAAAGATAGATAAAAACATCTCATTCTATTTCTTATCCTGATTACCGGTAGATAAAGATAGATAAAAACATCTCATTCTATTTCTTATCCTGATTACTGGTAGATAAAGATAGATAAAAACATCTCATTCTATTTCTTATCCTGATTACTGGTAGATAAAGATAGATAAAAACATCTCATTCTATTTCTTATCCTGATTACTGGTAGATAAAGATAGATAAAAACATCTCATTCTATTTCTCATCCTGATTACTGGTAGATAAAGATAGATAAAAACATCTCATTCTATTTCTTATCCTGATTACTGGTAGATAAAGATAGATAAAAACATCTCATTCTATTTCTTATCCTGATTACTGGTAGATAAAGATAGATAAAAACATCTCATTCTATTTCTTATCCTGATTACTGGTAGATAAAGATAGATAAAAACATCTCATTCTATTTCTTATCCTGATTACTGGTAGATAAAGATAGATAAAAACATCTCATTCTATTTCTTATCCTGATTACTGGTAGATAAAGCACAAACTACAACTTGATTTGAAGCCCAAAAAGCCAAACTCCGAGCTGAGCACCGAAACACTGATAACTTTATTTCTATTCATCACACATCAATGGTGTACTTATGATTGTACTTGCATGTATTAGTGCATACATTTTCCCCATTGCCTTGCATAGGAAAATCTACAACTACAACATATGGCCTACAGTCCACTTGCCGCTTTAGGCAGGCAGTCATGTAGGTAGGAAGGTGCGAGACCATTGAGAGCTTTATAAACAAGTAAAAGACATGACATGACCAAAATATAAGACTTTACTTTTAGTTGTAAAACAACATTTTGAGATATGCAGAGCACAAGAAAGAACCATGATTTGCATGGGTAGGCCTAAGATTAAAAAAGATATCAACCAAACAAAGAAACACACCTACTGGGGGAGCAGGACTATATACGATAATAAATAGCACACACAATAGACAATTAGATATGCATGGTTTAAATGGTGTTAATAGCTAATTACGGCCTTGTTATAGTGCTTCTCTTTTGTTTTACATCTGCAATTGTGATTCAATGGGAATCTGAGTACACGCGGGTTCATCTCTCCACTGTCTTTTGTTTGTTTGTTCACTTGATACGTCTCGATTGCTTGACTACAGTACTGTATATCCTCCATCCGATCTTCCCCCCCCCCCCCTCCTCGTTGCATTCGGTGATAAATCATGAAAATTAGATTCACTTTGAAATGGAACTGGTGTGTCGTTCGATCTTTCAAGTCAGTGCTGTGAAATATAGATGCCATTAAAAGCTTCCAAATCGGTGGCAAAGAGAAAGCTTTCCTTCCAGCTCATTCCCCATGCCACCCCCCCCCCCCCCTCCCCCTCCCCCCCCCCTAGATCAGATCAGCCGTCCCGGGTGATCAATAGAGCACTACTCTTTAGCTGCTCTTCCTCTGCAGGGTCTGCTTTGGGTTGGATGGTTGAATTTACTGAACACAAACACTACAGTGTTCTGTCAGACTGACGTGAGACTTAACAGTGTAATGAGTCTCTTCATCTTCTCCACCGCCGGGGCCTCCTCCTTATAAATCAATCGATCGAAAGAAACCTCGCAATTCACTCCATGGCGATAAACGCATACTGATGCTGGTATAAGCTTGTAGCTGGCAATGTGAAGTACCTGTTGTGGTTGTTCTTGTTGTTGTAGGTGCACTCCAGGGCATCGTTTACAGTTTACACAGCACAGGATTCTCTGCAGCTCATCATGTGTGGACTCCCTGCATATGAAAACAATGATATCTTGTCTGTCTGGCTAGACTTTAATGTCCTGTGTGTGGTATACCACATTTATATTTTAAATACAGGACACATTTTCAGCCACTATGATGGAACTATTTAGCTCAAGTGTTGATTTTAGGGAAAAAGGATAATGAAATAGTCTGGAACAATCACCCCCCCCATCCCCCGTCCCCAACACGCGCACACACACGCGCGCGCACTCACGCACGCTGTCTACGCTGACCTTCCTATAATTTGCCTGCTGTCGCTCGTACACACATTCTGTCTCCGATAGCCATCAGTAGCAGATAGACGCAGAGGAGCGCTTATCACCACACTTGCAGAGTGGTGCTGTTTGCTGAAGTCGTGTGTGTGTGTGTGTGTGTGTGTGTGTGTGTGTGTGTGTGTGTGTGTGTGTGTGTGTGTGTGTGTGTGTGTGTGTGTGTGTGTGTGTGTGTGTGTGTGTGTGTGTGTGTGTGTGTGTGTGTGTGTGTGTGTGTAGGGTGAACAGTGCAACATCGTGCCAGATAATGTGGATGACATCGTTGCAGATATCGCCCAGGAAGAGAAAGAGGAAGGTCTGGAAAACCCACCCCCACCACACACATGCAGTTATTGCACAGGCACGCACGCACGCAGGCACTGTTCGTTTCCTTGTATCTCTGCCTCAGTTAGCAGTACAAGCCTGATTTATGCAATTTAGGCATTTAGCAGACGCTCTTAATCCAGAGCGATTTACAGTAAGCAAGAACAAAAAACAATAATACATCAAATACATAAAATAATAGTCATCAAGAATCATACGTAAGCTAAGAACCTAACAGTGGAGTATCTATATAATGAAACTATGCGTATAACTATAGTGTTATATGTCTACATAAACTGCTATCCAAGTTACATAAGTTGAGCCATCTTGACTCTGATGAAGACCACATAGGTCGAAACGTTAGTCGATATCTTGTACTAGCTTAAAATATCCGTGCTGCTCCATTGTCCTCTCCTCTTTCTCTTACATAAGTTGAGCCTTTGCAAACGCATGTAAGGTCGTCGAGGCAATAGGGCTAGGGATTTATACTTAGTTGCGTGTCATTGTCGCGCACCAAGAATAGACGGATCTACAAGCTCACAGCGCGTCACGCTGTGAGGCATTGTGCAGCTTGTTGATCGGCTATTTCCGCCGCGGCACGGCACGCAGCAAAATGCGCATTCCGATATGAATCGACCGAAAGCGACGCCTCCTTTATCTTCCTCCTCCTCCGCAGATGACACCCCCGAGACGTGCATCTACTCCAACTGGTCTCCATGGTCCGCCTGCAGCTCGGCCACGTGCGAGAAGGGCAAGCGCATGAGGCAGAGGATGCTGAAGGCCCAGCTGGACCTCAGCGTGCCCTGCCCACACACCCAGGACTTTGAGCCCTGCATGGGGCCTGGCTGCAGCGAGAGCGAGGGTGGGTGAGCACCAGTGGTTTGGAAAATAAGTACTCAATTGTTTTACTTTAACCCATTTAGACCTGAGGATGATTATACAAATGTCTTCTAAATCCTCACAGTTTTCTGAAGAACGCATGTTTCTGTGTCAGTCGTTCTCGAACATTTTCATGTCAAGGACCCCCAAGATGATATGTAATTGGCTGCCGACCCCCATCTGAAAATATGTTGTTCCAGGGACCTTTATTTTATATCTTTTATAGAGGGACAGACAGTAGGCTGACAGGAAATGGGGGAGAGACATGCAGTAAAGGCCGTTGGGTTCGGGAGTCGAACGTGCAGCACACTGCCAGGCTCGGACTACCGGCCAAGGTGCCTGGACCGCTGAGCCATGGCCCAGGCCTATTAATTACATTTTTACATATTCACGTATAGGCCTACTAAAAAAATTACAAAATGTGTGATACATATGACAAATCCTGTAAACAGTTTAATATAGGTATGGTTTTGCCCACTCAATTCATAATTAACGTTCCAATTTTGGAGGTGTGGCTCATGGACTAAAAACTGGTTCTGAACCGGTTCCCAACCGGTGGAAAAGGGGCCCGAGGGTGAGCACCCATCAGGAAAGAGAGTGAGAGACTATAGTGTGTGAGACTGTGATGTTGGCATCAGTCAAAAGATAAATCCAATATATGCTGTATAAATATTAAGTGTAATATCCGCGTTCCGGTTCATGAGGTCTCACAGACATTCTAAATGAATCCTGGCTGTCTGAAATGAAAGCAGAGCCGGTCTGCCTTGCAGCATCCGCTGGGCTCTCCCTCACGAGCACGATGAGTGTTTTTCATCATCGCTCTCGTCGCGTTTGAAGGTTATTGCGCCGATAAATGTGTTGATACTTTAAAGGTCAGGGCTGGTTTGAGGCAGACCTTTATTGGCGTAGGGGCCGTCGACGATCACCCTCAGCCAATAAAGTGGCAACAGCCAGCCAGGCCGATGGTGTTTATGAGACAAGCTAATAAATACCAGTCGTGTAAGGTAACTAAGTATATTTACTGTACTTAAAGTACAATTTGGAGGTATTTGTAATTTACTTGATTATTTCCTATTTCCAATACTACTCCACTACTCCACTACATCTCGGATCCAGATTTTGTACTTTTACTCGACTACGCTTATTTGAAAATCCTGCACCTGACTTATTCGTAAGGTACAGGATTGAAAAGGGCAGAAAAAACTAACACTAAAACTTATAAAAACTAAACTAAAACGAAGCGTTTAAAGCAATATATCAAAACTAGCGAACCCACTCCAAAAACAAACTAAAACAAACTGAATTCGAAAATTTTTACTAACTAGTTACTAATAATATATTATTGTAATATTATTACTTTTCCCAGTAACGAGTAAAGTAAGGTATTACTCTGCCAAAACACTATTTACTAAAAAATAGCACATATTACTTTTTTTGTTTTTGTTTTGATGGCTTGAAAACATTTAATTTAAAAGGCCTAGAGAGTTTGCTGCATTATTATAGCCTTTTTTGGCTGATTGGTGACTCTTAATATTATTATTCAAAACAATTTGATTCAGTTCTAACATATGCTGACTAAACATATTGTGTTGTACATCCCTTTTTTGCGGGTGGTGGGGGGCGCAAAAGTAATGTAATATTATATAGTATGTAATATATTAGTCTTGATTCCAAGTAATAAGTAATGTAATATTATTACTTTTTCTAAGGAGTAATAAGTAACATATTACTCTCCTAAGTAATATTTCCCAACACTGACTATTATAACCTTTTGACACATCGTATTACAAATATCAATTTCCAGTATGAAGAGCAGGTGAAGGTCAGATCAGATCAGTTAGGAATCAATCCACCATGCAGGAGGACACAGAGCAGGGACGTGCAGAGAGTGTCAGAGAGGCAGGGGCTGAAGTCCCCTAAAGAGGGAACTTTTGGACCAAAATAGCGAAAATAGCAGATCTACAAGCTTGAGAGCTTGTAGATCTGCTATTTTCGCATACGACATGGAGATTTTCTAAACAAATTTGTTCAACGCAAAATACTGTGTTCAAGTTCAGGAGAAAAGGCAATTCTCCTGCATGCTGCCTTCCAGCATGGCATGGAAAGGAGTGGTATTTGCATTTATTTCACCATAGTAAACTGTAGTAAGCTGCAATTCCTGGTTTGAAAAGGCCAGTTGTTTTTCAAACAGGTAAAGGGGCAGGGGCTGAAGCCCCCTTTGATGTCTATGTGTGCACGTCCCTGACACAGAGGTAACATCCTCAGACAGACAGACCTTTATTGGTCCCATGAGAAATGTAACCATGTAGTGATTGTTGTCATGAACGTATCCATCCATAGTCCATACCTCTAATAACACTGGCCCCCTAATAACTCTGCTCCTAGGGTGGCTGCAGATATTAAAGGTTGCGCAACAGATAAGAAACAACCTTTGATATTTACATACCAGTTCACAAAAGCTCATGGGATCCATTGCATGTGACATATTGAGCCTATGACACACAGTATATGGCAGCCCCCTAGTAGTCAGTTGTTCGTTCAGACAACAGGAAAACAACTTGTGGCCAGATGTAATTTCCTGGGTTTTAGTAGGACTAATAATAAAAAGATCGGCATAAAACATTGTAGAAAATTGATATTTAGCCACTTGTTCGAATGCCCCCGCCCCCCTGTCTGAAACAATCATCTTTTACTTTCTCCAATAAGAACCTAATGAAACACTCATCTTTTACTTTCTCCAATAACAACCTAAAACATGAACCTTGGTTGAAAAAAAACCAAAGTTGTCCTTTAAGTACATTTTGATGCCGATACTTTTGTACTTTTACTCGAGTAAATTTGGAATATGGGACTTTTGCTTGTCACAGAGTACATCTAATTTGCAGTATTCATACTTTTACTTAAGTAAAAATATCTGAGCACATTCTTCTCTCCACAGATGCGTCCACCTGCATGATGTCAGAGTGGATCAGCTGGTCTCCGTGCAGCGCGTCGTGTGGACTGGGCACGCGCTCACGAGAGCGCTACGTCAAGCAGTTCCCAGAGGACGGCTCAGTCTGCACACTGCCCACAGAGGACAGCGACAAGTGTGTCGTCAATGAGGAATGCAGTGAGTTCTCCCTCTGACAAAACCTTGTCTAGTCTAAGACTGACACATGCACACAGCAACAAATCTCAACCAGACATCTATTTTAGTCAAATAATGACAAAAGAAAAAGAATACTCAATTGTCACTGACAAGTGTCTTGTCATGAAGAATGCACTGAGCTCCCCTCACAAAACTTTGTCTAGATTTTACACATGCACAGCAAAATCTCAACCAGACATCTAGACATCTTTTAGTCAACTGAAAAAAAAACAATAGGGTCATGAGGTGAGCAATACCAATTAGTAAGTAATTCTCCTTACAATTTACAATTTAGGCATTTAGTATACATTAAGTAATAACAAAAAGCATGGCATACATCACATATATAAAAAGTAGTTATAATGAAACATGTGTAAGCTAAGAACGTAACAGTGGAGTATCTATATCATGAAACTATATGTATATGTAAACTATACATACTATACTATATTATATTATATATCAATACATGTGTACTATAAAGTGCTATGACTACATAAATTGCAATTCTAGTGCTGTCTACGTAACATGCTATACGTCTGTTTAAAATGCTATCTAAGTCTACATAAAGTGCCATCTAAGGGGCTAGGGCAAGTGCTACGGGCCATGGTGGAGTCTGAAAGGGTGGGTTTTCAGACTACGGCGGCTATATCAGCTGACTATACTGTAACATTATGCAGAGCGTTGACTCCATTGTGTTTGACACCATTATTATTCGTCCTACAGTATAGTCCCAGCAGCAGATACCCCATCTACAAGCTCCCAATGCGCCACTTTGTGAGCTTATAGATATTGCTATTACCACAAAACCATTATTTTTAATGTATAAACAATTATGACGTTTAAGCAAACATAATTCCGATGATCTAATTGTGATCAGGTGATTATGTAATAGGGGTGGGACGATATGGGTACCTCACAATACGAAATCTGTGGCCCTCGATAATGATGACGATATCCGATATATTGCGATATTCAATATATTGCAATTGCCATCGTGTAGCTTCAAGCTTTTCACCAGAGGAGAAAAACAGAATTAATTTATGTTAATCCAAAATGAGTTAATAGCACAGGCAGACTCTTCACATACTAGGCCATGTCTGAAATATATGTCAGAGCTGAAATCGACATGTGAATATTAAATAAATCTTTCAACCTTTCAAGCCCGCTCTTTTCTGCAAGACATTACTCTGATAAGCCATACTGTATCTCCAAAACTGGTGGGTCAAACTGAACAACGGAAAACGAACATGTTGAACAAATTCAATGACTTAGCCTCGGTCAGAAACAGAATATTGGCACACCCCTATGATGTAATGATTGTGACAGGCCTATAGCTAACAGTAGCTCCTGTGTGTTCTTGTTGCCACACAGCGCCCAGCAGCTGCCTGGTCACAGAGTGGGGCGAGTGGGACACCTGCAGCGCCACGTGTGGCCTGGGCATGAAGAGGAGGGAACGCATGGTCAAGATGCCACCCGCCGACGGCTCCATCTGCGCAGCCGAGGTGTTGGAGGTGGAGAAGTGCATGATGCCAGAGTGCCGTGAGTATAAGCAGCATTGCAACTACATGGGGCTATACAGCAATGGTTCTCAAACCTTCTCAGGTCAAGGACCCCTACATCGACATGTATTAGCCCCCATTTGAAAAGATATGCCATGCAGGGACCCCCATAAGAGAAGATTCGTATTACGGTTCTAGCAGTGATTCTCAACCAGTTTAATTTAAAATTTCTCTACCCCTGAGCCACTGCCACCCCCAAATATAATGTGTTATTCCCATGAGCTCTTCAGAATTAGTGAAGTGTGCCAAATCGATACACAGTAATAATGACTCCCACAAAAGTAGTCGGTCATGCTTATAGTGAATTTTACATACATTTTTGATCTGTTCATTTTAATTTGTGTAATACATTTATATGAAGGTACTGTATGTGTGCTGCCGGACAGAACCTGTACTGAATTAATTCTCTCACATACAGACACGATCCCCTGCATGCTGAGCCCGTGGTCAGACTGGAGCGACTGCAGCGTTACATGCGGGAAGGGCTTACGGACACGCCAGCGCATGCTCAAGTCCCCCGTGGAGCTGGGTGAATGCACCGAGGACCTGGAGCAGGTGGAGAAGTGCATGCTGCCAGAGTGCCGTAAGTACCGTGCAGTCGACACGCACACACGCACACACCCTTCATTATAACATGCATAATGACACATTTGTAATGTGTAATGTGTGGTTATTATTTTATATGGTTAAGCAATCCCTGAGGAAATCGGGGCCGATCGCATTATTTTGAAATGATCGGAATCGCATGTTGCATCAGGATTGGTTTTCCAAAGCAGTGGGCGCAGGCTTTTTAGCGGCAGTTGTTATAGCAACTACATAGAATTTATGTCTATAATGGCAAGTATGTGCCTCTAAAGATAACACAAGCAGCTTACACGATAGATAAAAGAGAGTGTCAAAAGTAGACAGCACCTGATTAACCTGAGTCTACACTCATATTAACACCAAGATCACCTCTCTCTCTCTCTCTCTCTCTGCACAGATGAACACATTTACGCAATCCACACATGAGCACGAGGAGTTAATATTCCTGTCACACACAGTAAAAGAGCAGGAAGACAGATTAACATAAAACAAGACTCTTATACAAGGGGTGGTTATAAAGTAACATCACAGCGTGAAAACCACAGATGGTGGCCTTTGTTCTTAGAGATTGTTAGTGTGTTGTAAGTAGCATTCAAACCTTGTGTTTCGGTTAAAGTTTATGAAAAAGGTTGCTCTTGTTATGAATTTTATTATGTTCACACGTCGGCAGCTTTGCATAATCACTTTGAGATAACATTCATCCTGCATGTTTCCCTGGAGGATTATCGTGTATGCATGACATTATTAGCTCAGCCAGATGGAAAGTCTCAAAATATTGTCCTTATCACCACTTAAATCTCCTCGTTTCATCTTGTTTTCTTTTGCTCTCTCACTAATCCTCCCTGCCTGCCTGCTTTCCTTCCAGGGCGTTCGAGTCCCGTTCATGACGACCTTTGTTGCATGTCTCTACCCGTCTCTCTCTCCCTCTTTCCTGTCATTCTTCACTTGTATCTATCAATAAAAACAAAAATCAAAAATCTTAAAAAATAAAATACAATATAGATTATTATTATCATCATTCTCTCCTACAGCCACGGACTGCATGGTCTCGGAGTGGACTGAGTGGTCCGAGTGCAACAAGTCCTGCGGGAAGGGCCACGTGATTCGGACGCGCATGGTGAAGCTGGAGCCCCAGTTCGGCGGAGACGCCTGTCCCGAGACCGTCCAGCGGAAGAAGTGCAAGGTCAGGAAGTGCAACAACAACCGAGGTGGCGGCGGCGCCCAGGCCAACAGCGACGAGAAGAAACGGCGCAAGGAGCAACGCGAGAAGAGGAGGAGCAAGCAGGGCCGGGAGGAGATCACCGCCACCGTCGAGCATCCGGGTTGGTTGATTTTCTTTCTCTGCAACGTTCACCAGTGGTGGAAATACACTACTCAAATGTTTCACTATAGCATAAAACTATAGCATAAACTGTAGCAATATAGAAATACTCCGTTACGAGTAAAAGCCTGTGAGTAAATGTACAACAGTATTTGCATGCAAAAATGTATACCGGTACTTAAAGTACCAAAAGTAAAATTTCAAATTTTCAAATGTATACAAATAGTTTGAAAATAGCAGATCTACAAGCTCAAAATGCATCGCATCGTGACACATTGTGAGCTTGTAGATTGGCCAAAATGTATATAGGGCTGAAGTGGTTAATGTATGTTTTCATTGTTTTGTAATAATAATCCAAATCTAAAAAGTAACTAGTAATTAAAGTTGTCAACAAATTGTGGTGGAGTGAAAGTACAATATTTGCCTCTGAGATGTAGTGGAATAGAAGTATACGTAATGGCAATTGGAAGTACAAATAAATCAAAATTGCACTCAAGTACAGTACTTGTGCTTGGTTACATTCCACCGCTGCATGTGTGTGTGTTTCTTATTTCCTTGCGGTGAATCGGTCAACCAATCCACACGCTTTGCTTTTTTTCCCCGCAGGTTGCAAGATGAGGCCATGGTCGAGTTGGACGGACTGCACCAAGCTGTGCGGCGGGGGGATACAGGAGCGTCTGATGACTGCAAAGCGGAGGTTTAAGGGCGCCCAACTGCCCAGCTGCAAAGACAGGAAGGAGATCAGGGCTTGTAATGTGCACCCCTGCTAGGAGGCTAGACGAAGGGCAACAAGGGGCTGGGTGGGGTGGAAGAGGGGTCATTTATTAAAGGACCACTTCACCACTTTTCAACATATCTTCACATAATTGGTCCTCACTAATGTTCATGATGATATGCCACAATTTCCTCGTACTTCTACTGAGGTCTGTGTCTCATAGGAGGGCTGTGAGCAGGTCAGAAACCCATCTTCCAGTGACATCATCGATGGATGGCTTTCTATTCCTGAAAAGTTACAATGCGTTCTCACAATAAAAATATAAATATTAAAAAACAAATGTTTAAAATAAATCTGCCTAATGATGTCACTGATAGACGGGTTTCCGAGCTGCCACACATCCCTCCTATGAGACACAGACCGAGTAGAAAATAATTGTGGCGTTTTATCATGAACATTAATGAGGACCAATTATATGAAGGTAGGTTGAAAAGTGGTGAAGTGGTCCTTTTATGGGACGACACTGCTGGGACCAAGAGAGGGTGTGACACGTGATGTCACACAATGATCCCATGATGCACTCTGTTTAGGGCTGAACTGGCACACACTTAAATCAGTATTGGTTGAATTCAGAGACTAGATAGTGTCTATGTAAGAGAACTCTTGGTTGCTATAGCTAAATCTAGAGGTGCTCCGATCAGGTTATTTCGATCACCGATTGTTTTTTCTCACGATACCAAACTTGTGCGTAAGGGAAAATGTTGAATATTTCCCAAATTAACAAAACAGTCAAAACCCACGTCAAAACTGTTCTTCAGAATAAAGGCGCTAGAGTGCCAAGCAGATGGGCCTGCACTTGCAATACGAACTGTATTTATAGGCAACGTTTCGGTCAAAGACCTTCTTCAGGCATCCTGAAGATGCCTGAAGAAGGTCTTTGACTGAAGCATTGAGCCCTGCCTACGCACCCGCCTCAGAGCATATAGGTGTGCATAAGACTTTGTTGCCTACTTTGAAAAGCCCCGCCTTCCATTTCCACACAAAACCTCAGATCAGAACATCGGCGTTCTGATCAAAACGTCAACGCCCGTCAACGAGAAAGTGAATGGCTGTGCGCATGCGCAAAACATGTCCAGGAGCTCCGAACAAGGCGTTGCCTAGCCACAGCCGCTGTCGGATTAAAGCGATCCCATTTTACAGTATATCATTAAAAATAATTAAAAGACGTGTATACACATCCGAGGCACCCCGCGGTTTTAATTGAGAGGACATGTATACACGTTTTTAGCATCATAAGTGTTAAGTAAGTGGTATTAAAGATCGGTTTCTCCAGATAGAGTAAATTGCCAATCACCGGTCGCGTCATTTTGAGTGAATATCGGCCGATCGGTGGACGATGGATCGGAGCACCTTAAATCCCTCTCATCCTGTGCATTCAGATGAATGGCCATCAGAAGGGAATATATACTGTACTTGAAGGTCTTTCTGAGGCATTAAGACGAAATGTTTCACAAAGCAGTCATGCAGAGAATTCAAAATCCGAAGCTTCTACAAAAACTGAGAGCTCTGGATTTTTCCACCAGACTGATTCTTGTGCTCTCAAACTTCTAGCTCTGTTACATATAAGATTATTTTGCAAGATTACTGTAAACTTGTTGTGGTATAATAATATATCTTGAATATTGATGATGATTATGAAATTTCAATTGATTTAATGAGATATATAAATGTTATATCTTGTTGTGGTATCTTTCAGTAGTGCATTATATTCCAGAAGTTAAAAAAGCACAGGCCACCTGCAGCCATTCCAGTATTTTATAAGCCTTCAAATAACTGTTTATAGGACACAAAATGCCCCAACTATACTACTGTACATTGTAGATGCACCACCACTGAAATCTATATGATTTGGAGCATTTTTAGAAGACTGTTATTTTTATTTTTTTGTTTGTATATGGTTTCTAGATGTTCCCCTGTCCTTCTCCTTTTTCTCTGTTCCTCTAACATATTAATATTTTGGAATAATATCACCTTTACAATAAAAGTAAATGTGACATCTTGTCACATGGATTTGTCTTTTTCTGGGAAGGGTTATGTAAAAAAATATATATATTAATGCATTTCATCTTTTCTGCCGCTAGATGGCGATATCAGCTAGTTTCTAAAATAATATTTCCAAGAGAGGCCAAATTCAATATCATTGTCTGTTCACATACACCTGATATGGTCTGTATAAATTGTGTGAATATGGGATCTTAACTGGCCTAGTGGGATTCAACAACATACACACAATAGAGCAGTGGTTCCCAAAGTGGGGTCCGGGGACCCCCAGGGGTCCTTGAGGGAGTTCCAGGGGGTCCCCAGCTAAATGATAGTTTGGAACCAAATGGACCATTATGAGCCTGTAACTCTGAGTGTACAGATTCTGTAAATTAACATTGATTTTACAATATAAATGTGGGGTCCCAGAGATAGAAATGCCATTAAATGGGGGTCCGTAGACTAATGCATGTCAAACTGGGGGTCCTTGAAATTAAACGGGTTGAGTAGCCTATCACTGCTAGAGCCGTAACATTCTTCTCTTATGGGGGTCCCTGGCATATGTTTTTCAAATGGGGGTTTGCGGGGTAATTAGTGCAATTTGGGGGTCCTTGACATGGAAAAGTTTGGGAACCACTGCAATAGAGCATAGCAGTGGGCGTGGTTTTCTGGACCCACTGAAAACTCATTTTTCCCATAGAGATTTGATCAAATAATTATTTATATCAATTATTCTAAGCCTAGAATCCAGCCAACCAGGATCCTGGTGAATCATGACCATAAAACCTTTGATTGGGTGGAAAAACATAATTGAATATTAAATTATATGATATAGGCCTACCGTAGCCCTATACTACATTTATGTGGCGGCAGTGGCTCAGAGGTAGAGTGACCGGAGTAATTTTAATTACTCTAAATTTTATCTCATGATTTTGCAACCCATTTTTTCACCCAGTGTCAATTATGTAATGTAATCCTGGGCGCTACACTTCCTCTGTCAACCTGGGGAGGGCAGCGGACTGACTTCATGCTTCCTTCTATGCATGAGGAGTCCAAAGCTGCTTATTTGCACCTGACAGGGGGGAGTTTCCCCGGCCGGATGTTGCAAGGAACACGTTATTCCAACCAGTTCCTTTCCCCTCCATCAGGCTGGCCAGGGGGAGCTAGATTAGAGACCAGGATTACTGCATGTTTTTTGTGAGGGTACCTACCCTAGGGGACACGGGGAGAACATGCAAACTCCACACAGAAAGGCCCTTTCGCCAACCCCGCCTCGGGTATGGTCACTGATGACATTTACCTTGTAAGTAACCTAACGTTTTATGGTCATGACTCACCAGGATTCTGGATGGCTGGATTCTAGGCTTAAAATAATTTATATAAATATGTTTTGTGAATCTCTATGGGAAGAATGAATGGCAGATTTTTCAGTGGGTCCAGAAAACCACGCCCACTGCTATGCTCCATTAAGGTGATTTGTATAGTGATTGTTGTCTGGTTGTGTTCATACAATGACCACAAGAGGGCAGTAAAGATTAATAAATGAATAAATGATTGACTGAAGATGCATTCAGATTTTACTCTATGTATGTGTGAGAAGAAAAACAAAATGCAACCTTTGAATGTTGATTATATTAATACATTTATCCCATCAACCCATCAAAGTGTCCCTAATTATAATATTGGGAATTATTTACCTCCCACAGATAGGTACTGTAGCTATGAAAAACAAAAGGCTGTATTATCATTATTGCCAAACAGCTTTGCGTATGAGAAAGCTTGAGATGAAATGCTTTTGAAGTGAAGCTTTACGAAGGGATTTTGGCACAATGACAGTCCAAGCAGTCCCTCTCAGTGTTTCTGTTGCAAAGTCTGCAAATATAGATGAGAGAGAGGGTGCAGTGGTGGAAAAAGTACTCAACATTTTGTACTTGAGTAAAAGTATCAATACTGCAATATAGAAATACTCGTGTACAAGTGCAGAAGTCAAAAATGTCTTCAGACAAAGTAAGTATTGGTATCAAAATGTACCCATGGTACCAAAAGTAGAAAGTACTTTGTTTCAAGTTTTCAAATGGAATTGTGAGCTTGTTTTCAAAATATTTGCACCGTGCTGTTGTCAAATTACCAAAATATGATGTATGAAGTGGTTAATTGCGACCGTATATTACTATAAAAACCTGCAAAACCTGTCAGTCAGTCAGTTGGTTGACAGTCCATCACGCATCGTGATACAGTATGGCTGTCTCCATATGAAGATCACGACACTGACCTCATCAAACCCTGGAGAACTCTAGACGGGCCTGCACCAAAGTTATTAGTGCAGCCGCACCCAGCAGCCGGTGAAAGCTAGAGTTCTCAACAGGCCCCGAATGTTATGGCCCGGCCCTATACCTGGGCCCTCATCAAACCCAAACACTGCCCCTGCTGCCACCCTTATATCTCCAAATATGGAGCTAACCTGTTTTGACATTCCATATGTTGATCTGACCTCATCAAACCCTGTACACTCAAGACACTGCCCCCGCTGCCACCCTTAGATCTGCATACTTTGGAAATGAACTATAACATCTGTGGGTTTGACATACTACACTGATGAATGCATGTTAGCATAACGATGAAGACATTGATGAAGAATATTCGCTGCGGCGAGTTGGTAAACTGGCGAGTTCGCCGGATACCTATATAGCCTTTATAATGACAAATGCATTAGCTCTTTTTTATTAGGATTGTATGGCCATATTATTGTGCTTGTTTTTCGAGGGGAGATTTATTGGTGTATTTCTCTCGCAAGAGTAGGCTTGTTTTGGCTTGTTTCTGGAGGTGGGTTGGCTTATTTCTCTCAAGACAGTTGGCAACACTGCTTCTACTGTAGCTGGGGGGAGGGTATATTTCCAATGTGTGCATTCCCTGGTGTGGAACTCTCGGGACAACAGGAGTGAAAAATTCAATACACACACACCTCACACAATGCCATTCCTGTTGCCATGCCAACCACACATTTAACAGACATGGGAAACAGAGGGAGGATTATCCATGGTTGTGATTAAGCATTATCGCAGTACACTTTAAAGATGCAGATGGGAGAAATGGTTGACATGATAGAAACAAAGATGGGTAAAGACGAAGCCTATAGTGTGTGTGTGTGTGTGTGTGGGGGGGGGGGGGGGGGCGTGCGTGCGTCTAAAACCTTCCTAGACTTCATTCAGGTTGGTTCTGCTACCCCTGTTGCTACAGCAACCAGGCTTCTGCGCTCAGACTGAGGTTGGAAGTGAAGCTATACTGTAGATTGTCATCTCAAACATGCAGTTATGCTAGTTACGCCGTTCCCTTGATATTGTAATGGGTTTCCAATCCATGGGCTGAAGATAAGATCATAAATAATAAGGGCTCGTTATGAACAGAATGTGAGCAAAGTAAATGGTAAATGGTGCATTTATATAGCGCCTTCATCCAAGTCATAGATTGTGCACATTCACACACCGATGGCAGAGGAAACCATGCAAGGCAGCCGCACTACTAACCTGCACATCAGTGGCGTATAGCTACAGTAAGGCGAGAACAGGCTTGAAAAAAAAAGAAGAAAAAAAAAAGAGAGGACAAACAACAAACCTGAGAACTATTATTGGGCAGCTGATTGGCCGTTGCGCGTAGAGTGCAACCCTCAATCACCCATTGGAATGCAAATGCATGCCTTTCAGCCTTTGTAGCGTACTCGTCTGGCAGGTATATGTCGTTGAGTGCTCTTGATTGTGCGCGGGGACGACGACGACACATCTTGCCTGCCCAAGATGTAATTCAGGAGCACACACGATATGTTTAAAAGTGATGTAAGTCGTGAGCATGCGAAAGTGAATAACACAACACAAGGGAACATATTCCCATAAGGGCTCACAAGGATGTATCAATTCTACACGTGTCTTCAGCCCTAGAGCAGTGGTTCTCAAAGTGGGCTCCACCAAAATTGTTGATAGTTAGGAACCAAGTTTGGACCCTTACAGGGCTGAAACACAGAGAGCATATTAATACCAGTGGACTATTATACAGGTCAATTTGGTTCCATTTTGCTATTATTGTTCACACACACACACACACACAACAGGAACCAATGGATTATATATTTCAATAGTGAGAGATTCTTCCTCCACACTGGGAGAAAAACAGCATCTGAAAGTCTGATGGGGCATTTTTACACGTGAGTGCAGTTAGAACTTTTCCATTGCATCCTATGAGAGGTGTAGTGTAGCGGACCCAGCTGGCCAATAAGGTTGAAGACTGACTGATGATTATAAGTTGCTTTATAGTGAATCAACGTAGAACTAAAATAAAATAAAAACATAGTATGCATCATAAATCAGACAATAATCAATAAACAACATATATAAGCACAAGCTGTTCACTTAAACCATATTTACATAACCCATAAAATCCACACAGTGCAGATATCAAACTCAGTATGAAAACAATAAACCTCAAAGAATGTAACACAAAACCATCGGACCATAATAAACAAAAGATTTTCACCTTGTCCCCTTTCCAGCTGGGTGCTAATTGTTGAGTCAGTGTGTCCATGGTTGGTTCCAATTCTCCTTTATGTTTGTACGTTCCATTGCCTTTACTTTGGCACCTTTCCATCCATAGTCAACAAATGTTTGTCCTTGTGTCTCTGATGCTCAACCATGGAGGACTGTTTTAAACCAGTCTCCACCTCCACAGCTGAGATACCTGGGTTCCAATCACCAATTATCCTTAACTAGACCCATGTCAAATTAAAGGGCCAGCATGTCAACGCTTTCTGAACATCACAATAAAAGGTAGACTGCGGGTCCGTTACAATATACATTCATGAATCCACTTGCTGACCGGCTGTCGGTATTGAGCAATTCTTTATAGGGGTTTATATGTGACGATACCACAAGGCAAAATGTAAAAAATGACCAAATCTCATTATGTTTTAAGTAGCATGTGATGCGTTAAGGCTCATAAATAGTCTGGATTTACGGTGGTTAGGTGACCACCGAACTACAACATGACGGAGCGGTGGTCACCTCATCACCGAAAATCCAGACTATGAATAGGCCTTTAAACTATTGGATTTTCATTATTCTGAATTCATTCTAGACACGCTCCACAGAATTCATTCCATATGTTGATCTGACCCCCCCCCCCCCCCCACCCACCATAATGTCAAAGCGACAGTGCTCGCCCAGCAGTCTGCATGCCGCCACCCAGGCAGATGCGTGCACGTGACCTTGCCCTTTATACAGTTTATAGGGAGAGATCGCTTCTCGCCCTCAGGGCATCTTATTTGAGACGGGGTCTAATATAACATTCACAAAGCACCATGCTAAGATGGCAACATGAGCTGGGAACCACATTCCCTCCCCCTATAGCTGTGCTCTGCTCCCTCAGCCCATGATGTGCTGCATTTGACCCTCTTCACACGCTCTTACACCACCACCACATCTCTCTCTCTCTCTCTCTCTGTCAGAAGAAAATCAAATAATGCGGATCTCAGGATCCACGGGATTTGATTTAGCGAGAGCTCCCCCACAGTTCACCAGCATGTCATGATATCACCAGTACAGTTACAGTACTGGCAGGAAGCGCTGCTTGTTTGAAAGTGCTATACTGTTATCTGCAGCTACAGTACTAGCATGCATGTTCTAATCTATACAGCATTGGTTCTCAAACAGTGGGTCAGGGACCAATGTGTGGGTCGCGGACACATTTCCACTGTGTTTCCTACATTTTATTTCAAAACATAAAAAAAAAACACCCATAAAAAAAAGCAAAGAATTCCTGTCTTTTTTAATAATGAAGAAATCAAAGAAAATTCCATAAATTAGAAAACAAATGGTTTATGAAGTAGTGAAAATAGCGTCATAACGCGTCACTTCGCAAGGCGTTTTTAGCTTGTAGATCGGCTATTTTCACTAGTTTGGGTCCCTGAATGGCAAACGTCTATAATCTTTCTTTTGAGTTACAGGCTAAAAAGTGCTGTATGTCAGGGACGTGTAGAGTGTTAGAGAGGCAGGGGCTAAAATCCCGCAAGAGGGCACTTTTGGACAAAAAAAATGCGAAAATAGCAGTAGATCAGCTATTTTCGGGCGCAACCCAGCACTCTTTAGCTATAGAGATACGGTGTATACGACATGGATTTCTAAACAAATTTGTTCAACGCAAGATGCTGTGTTCAAGTTCAGCAGACTTCGGAAAAAAGCAATTATCCTGAAGGCTGCCTTCCGGCATGGCATGGAAAGGAGAGGAGGGCATTTGCATTGTAAATGCTGCATTCATGGTCTGGAAAGGGCAGTTGTTTTACAGACGGGTAAAAGGGCAGGGGGCTGGAGCGCCCTTTGATGTCTATGTGTGCACGTCCCTGCTATATGTATAGCCTATAGTTCTCCACACTGCACATGTGCTGTGATTCAATTAAATCTTTATTTCAGACCCAAGGGAGGTCCATATCACAATAGAAACACATTTCAACAAAAATAACAGCAAAAGAAATGCATTAAAAAAAGACTTTCACCATGTTCAGTTTGGAGCATACAGACAAGTGTGCCAATGGTTCCACAGTCTAGAGGAGAACCTGACAGTACTATGTATAGGGTTAGTTATGACAGCAACGATCTCATTCACTGACTCAGATGCCCTTAATTGCTACAGGGTTCAATTTTCTCAGGATTGGTGGTGCTAAGCGATTAACATTGGGACTTCTGAACTTTTTCGGGGCCCACAGCGAGGGGCCTCTTATAGCGAGAATCACACCGCATAAATCAAAAGAAAGCCAAACTTGTCCACTTTGAAAGAATTATGATTCTACCATCTTCCATTCTGGAGATATTGACCTTTTTCTAACACCTGCTTTTGGCTGCACGCTGCTCGGTTGAAAAAACAGCAGAGATATGGAAGGTTGAAGACAGATATAAAAATGAACACAAATAATATCATATACATACTACACACTGAATGAAAGCCCTGAATGTCTACTTTTAGGAGGAAAACAAATACACATTGATCCTGAAGAATATGGGATTCCATAATTATACTTCTTCCTTGTGTGATTGACATGCTCGTCTGTCCTACTGCAGTAGACCTATTTTTGGTGATTTAAAGCATCTAGGGTGTCGGCCGTCCCAGGGTGAGATATCCTGGAGCTGCCGGTGGCTAGCCTATCTGTATGACAAAAGAGTTTGTTGACCTGAAAGAACAGACTGGCTGATCAAAGACTGTGCCACTAATAATATGCAACAAATGTCGACACCCACGCCAATGTAGAGTGCTTAAAAGGTAGACCAAATGTACAATGAGTTGTCAGTCAGGGGCGCGAGCCTATGGGAGACACTTTGCTCATGGCTGGCGTGAGTCTGTCATATGCTGTAAGCTGTATACTTCGTTGAAATAAACATCTTGGAACAACTTCATCTCGTCTGTCTGCCGTGCACATTTCTCCTCTGTATGGTAGGAAATATACTTCAGATGGTGCCTTGAAACCGGTCATGGTGGTGTGTTTTTTCACGTCAGATGAGACAGATCCAGTGGCTTTTTTCCCGTCTAATTCGGTGGAGGGGAGTTTTTGTGGACGGCGAGTCGGCGACGAAGGAGTTCCAGCGGACCCGACCGTGATCTCGTCTACGCAGCGGGGAGGATGACTGCGACCACCGCGAGGAGTGTTGCGCAACGGGGACCGATGCCAGCCGCCGGACGGTGCGGGCTGCGGAGCGGTCGATGGAGCGGCAACGGCCACAACGGAGGCCTTGATCATCACGTCGGCGCGGGGACGGCAATCACGGGCGGCGAGCTGGGGGACGCAGCACGGAGCAGCGGTGGCCGGTTGGCTGACCTAAGCTGAGGGCCTTCACAGAAAGGAGTCTGTGCATGACGATGTTTGCTTTTCTCTTCATATTCCCATCTCTGATGTTTCAGAGTTGGGAGGGGGGAGAGATGATGATGATGATGAGGACAGCGAAAAACAGCAGTGTACTTTTTCTCAACTTGATCGGTGCAGCTGAGCAAACTTTCAAGGTAGCTAGAAAGGGCAGCATACAGAAGAAGTTTCCTTTGTTCGTACAGAGAAAAGATGGATCTTTCCTTCTCTCTGTTTAACAAATTGTACGTCGCGTTTGTTTTCAACATGGAATAATATAGGCCTCATGTTGGTATGTGTTTGTCGTATAATTAGATAAGTTGAGTCATATAGCCTAATTATGAGTCAATGAGGTATTTTCCTATAGATATGAAGAGATATGTGTTATTATGGTTAAACTCTGGCGCATCAATGGATTCTTTCGAGTATCACCAGGTGATCTGTCAGGGTAACGTCCGAGGAAGTGACTTAACTGATATTGTATTGACATTGGGTAGCAGAGTTTAGTAGTAAAACATGTAGTTATTGCATATCAAAAAAGTGCTCTTGTAACAATAAGAGCGGAAAGCGGCATGTCTTGTTTAAATGTCAGTTAACTGTACTAATCATTTTTCCATTTTTCATATATGTATGGATGTCTGTTTGAAAACCATTTTTGGGAAGTTCTGTACTGTGATGCTGTTATTTTTGGTTTATTGAATGTATTGTTCAGCTGAGGGTCAAGGGGGGGTCTAAGATAATTATGGTTCCATATTTTTAGGTGACCATCTGTGATGGTCAAGGGGGGATATGAAGAATATGGGATTCCATAATTATACTTCTTCCTTGTGTGATTGACATGATCGTCTGTCCTACTGCAGTAGACCTATTTTTGGTGATTTAAAGCATCTAGGGTGTCGGCCGTCCCAGGGTGAGATATCCTGGAGCTGCCGGTGGCTAGCCTATCTGTATGACAAAAGAGTTTGTTGACCTGAAAGAACAGACTGGCTGATCAAAGACTGTGCCACTAATAATATGCAACAAATGTCGACACCCACGCCAATGTAGAGTGCTTAAAAGGTAGACCAAATGTACAATGAGTTGTCAGTCAGGGGCGCGAGCCTATGGGAGACGTCAGCCACTTTGCTGGTTGGCGTGAGTCTGTCATATGCTGTAAGCTGTATACTTCGTTGAAATAAACATCTTGGAACTTCCATCTCGTCTGTCTGCCGTGCACAATTCTCCTCTGTATGGTAGAAAATATACTTCAATCCCATGTATAGTTTGTCAGTAATTGGCTATTGAATGCAGCTTGCGCCCACCAGAGAGGATTTCAGAGAATGCATGGACCTGAAGAACTATTATTCACAAAATAAGGCCTATAGCGACATGTACATACTATATACCGTATGAAACAGAAGACTCTCTGCTTTCATAAGAAAAAAACTAATACTGTAATAATAATAAAAATCACACCCCTGTGAAGTGAGCAGTGCAATGTTGTGCAACATTGCACTGCTCACTTCACAGGGGTGTGATACGTGATACATGCTTCTTTGTCCAAACATGGGTGGTGAAGACGCGACAGCGAAAAAAAGACAGTTGATCATATCTATCTCCTATACTGCTTCTCCTATGGCGGTCCTTCGAGAATACGTCATTCGTTTCGCAAACGTTATGAAATGGCGATCGACCGTTGCAGATTATTCTTGGTTTATATACGGGCAGAGGGCTATCTTTTTTAGAGAATGAGAGGACGAGGTGCAAGGCAGTTGCCGTTGGAGGCGTTATATCTGCCGTTATATATTCTTTCCGAGAATGAGAGAGATGCAAAGCGATCGCAACGCGCAGTGGGGCCTGGGGGGTTCCACGGCTGTGATCTCTCCTAGTATACGTGCTTCTTTGTCCAAACATGGGTGGTGAAGACGCGACGGCGAAAAAAAGACAGTTGATCATATCTATCTCCTATACTGCTTCTCCTATGGCGGTCCTTCGAGAATACGTCATTCGTTTCGCAAACGTTATGAAATGGCGATCGACCGTGATTACACACGGTCGATCACACACACTAGAGTATGGGTACCTCCATTTTAGATCCCCTGACATCTGCGTTGGTCTATGCCGTGCAGGCCGGCGAGGCCGCCTCCAGTACGTCGTAATGGATACGGCATGCCCGCATAGACCAGACCTCTTTTCAGGAGGGGGGGGGCTTTTAACTCCCGGATCACATACCGGACCTTTGTAGAGCCGATCGGTGTTACTTTCTATGTTGTCCGGGCGCATATAAATATGAAGTACAGTAATCATAAAAAAAAAACATAAGACGTATTAGTACGTTATGCGCAGACGGCGTTCGAGATTAATAAAGCGCTTTAGTACGTCTTGCGCATCATGTGTTAATATAGGCCTAAATCAGTGCTTTTCAACCTTTTTCATATCAGGGTCCATTATTTATCTGGCATTTGCGCCACGGACAACCGTTTGATGAGATTTATAGCCTCTCATACCCAAAACAAATGTTTTGTCGTCGGATTAGATTTTGCCCACAATTCCATGCTGTATTGATGTTGGTATAGTGGTACCATAGGAGAGATAACAGTCGTTGATCAAAAATATAAATTATTCGACATTCTCAAATTGTGTGGATTTCTTGTAAATTAAACAATGCAGAATTGCAGATCCATCCATCCATCTTCAACCGCTTATCCGTAGTCGGGTCGCGGGGGCAACAGCTCCAGCAGAGTGTTCCAGACTCCAGAGCAACATTAGTGACTTCCTTCTGGGGGATCACGAGACATTCCAAGGCCAGTGAGTTGATGTGTTTCCTCCAACTGCGCCTTGGTCTGCCCCGGGGTCTCCTCCCAGTGGGACGTGCCTCGAGGACCTCCCTAAAGGGAGACGCCGAGAGGCATCTTAACCAGATGCCCGAACCACCTAAGCTGGCTCCTTTCCTGGCGAAAAAGCAGCGACTCTACTCCGAGTCTCTCTCGTGTGAACTTCTTACCCTATCTCTATAAGGGAGATGCCAGCCACCCATCAAAGAAAACTCATTTCGGCCACTTGTATTAGCAACTAGAGTTCACATCGGGCCTGAAAATTAAGGCCCGGCCCTACCCTACCCTAACTGGGTTAGCCCGAGGTTCGGCCCGACCCTAACAATTACCATAATGTCAGGCCCGAAAACCTGAAAAAGCCAGAGTGAAAAAAAAGAGAAAAAAAGGAAAAATAAAAATGCCACTATATGGCCGTGGATTATTAAGACGATCTTGTCAGAGAGCGCACTAATAGTCTAGTCACCGAA
The DNA here is from genome assembly GCF_964188405.1 of Protomyctophum parallelum. Taxonomy (NCBI): domain Eukaryota; kingdom Metazoa; phylum Chordata; class Actinopteri; order Myctophiformes; family Myctophidae; genus Protomyctophum; species Protomyctophum parallelum. The sequence continues at coordinate 49,509,379 of NC_139699.1, read as the reverse complement.
ATAAAGGATTTATGTAACTCACGTTAATTGGCTGATAATGTTCCATTTCCAACATTCTAATGGTTTCCAGCAATTTCCAGGGGTGAATAAACATCTTCTGAATCAAAGTAGCAGCGATCCTCTGAAGTGACGCAGTTAATTATGTCAAACTACTGTCCCGTTAACAAAGTGCAACTTTTTCATCATTCACCGTTGTGTAACAGTCCCATACAGAGCAACCGGTGTACAATATTATGACAACTGTCAACTTACTAGGTTACTGTATAGTTTACATTAATCATTGCCTCTCAAACCCACATACCACGCGTAATGTGCGTTGCCTAACCAAAAGAACAGACATACAAACAATCAACATGCCGCTCGATGGCGTGACGAGTCTGTCGACAGCTTGCAGATCTTTTATTTTGGGCAGTGGGCACACAACGAGGCGCGGTGCGCTACTATGGGGAAATTAAATAGCTGTAGGCCTACAGCGCGCTGTAGGATCCCTGCAAGAGTATAGATCTGGTCAGTTGTTCCACGGCCAGGACGGAATCCACATTGCTCTACCTGAATCTGAGGTTTGACTATTGGTGCAGATGCAACAATGCAGATGTCTAACAAAAATTTAACTCTTGGTCGATTTGGTTTCATTTTACACGTTCAAGAGTTAAAGATCTAACATGGGTCCATTTGGTTACCAACTCTCTATCATTTAGCTGGGGACCTCCTGGAACCCCCTCAAGGACCACTGGTGGTCCCCGGACCACTGGTTGAAAACCACTGATATAAATGCATGCATATATGGTTTGCGTAGCACAGCAGAGCAGGTGGATAGCCCAACACTGACAAAAATCTGTCTTGCACTGGAGCTTCTTGGAGCTCATACAGTCATTATGCGCTACTGTGAGTTGTCTGACGCGGACTTGTTTGTAGCGAACCGGAGGTGGGCAGTTTACAGAGGTGTACAGAAAGATCTAAAGAGCGCCTGCTAAATTTGCAACACAGCATGTTCCCGTGAGCATACTAGCTTGAAGCTTCTGATACTGTCTATACACTGTCCTTGTCAGAGAGGTCATTTGAGATTATATTGACCGCAAATACTGAATCCTTTGAACAGTGGTGGAAAAAGTACTCAAATGTTTCACTTAACCAATAAAAAAATAACCAATACTGCAGTGTTCATTTTTTCACAATAGTTTGATTTAGTTTTTTGAATAACACACCATTTAGTCTTAGTCCTCTTTAGTCTTCTGAAAAACCTTAGTCAACTTAGTCTTTAGTCTTAGTCTTAATGCAATGTTAATTTTGCCAGTCTTATTAGTCAACAAAATTAACACTGCAATACTGCAATGTAGAACTACTTTGTTGCAAGTAAAAATTCTAATTTTACAAATGTATTGACATCAAAATGTACAAAAAGTAAAAGTACTTGTGCAGAATGTCCCGTTTCAAGTTTTTTAATGTATAATAATGAAATTATACATCCGATCTACAAGCTCACAAGCTCAAAAGCTTATAGATCTGCAATTTTCAAATGGCCAAAATCTATATACTGCTGAAGTGGTTAATGTATATGTTTTGTAATAATAATCAAAATCGACAAAGTAACTACAGCAACTAAAGTTTTAAAATAAATGTAGTGGAGTAAAAGTACAACATTTGCCTCTCAAATGTAGTGGAGTAGAAGCAAGAAGAAGTATACTGACAATCGGAAATACCTGTAGGCCTACTTAAGTACAGTACTTGAGTAAATGTATTTAGTTACTACAGACCATGCCTTTGAATCACAAGGTAGTATCGTGGGCACTGCTCAGTGGGAGTAGAGCGGCTCGGGGTAACGTCTATATCTGGGCAGCGGTGGCCTAAGGGTTAGAGGAGCGCCCTTGTTGCCCAAAGGTTGACGGTTCAATTCCCCAGACGGGCAGGATCTGGGTCAGGAAGTGATTGGTCAAGACTCATATCACTCACCCAACACTGCTGAAGTGCTCTTGAGCAAGGCACTGAACCCCAAACAGTATAAGACTATATGTGGTTGTACTCGTCAGCTCCCAGGTTTTAATGTGTGTGTGTTTCTATGTGCAGGGCGTTGCTGAAAATGAGCACTTGTGCTCAGCTACTACCATGGGTAAATAAAGGAAGAAAGAAAAACAGAATTGCTGTGCAGCAGTTAATTACTAGAATTTACTTCCAGATAACGGACGCTAATGCACCCCATAAAGGCCAGCTGTTGGCTTGGGTGTACCATGTTTTTGTTGTTGTTTTCAAAGCATAATAATCATAATAATGGTGTCCCCAGTGAGACTCGATCTCTGCTAGTCTAGTGGGCTTTTCATATAGCTTTATCTTGTAAATAGTTAAGACTCTCAGCTCATTTTAGTCTCACAGCTTCAGAACTGAACATCTGCTTCTACCTAAAAATCCTCCCCAACAGCATACGAGAGGTTTCCGTCAGGGTGTACGTGGCTACTGTTGGAGATGCAGGGCAGAGCGATTTCAACATCCTGATTATGCTGATGATATCTTATATATAATCACAGAGCAATATGATCTTAATTATGATGCTTGTAATCCTGATGGATCACACTCTGCGCCGGCGGTAATCTAAATGATAATGTGCATGCAGAGATTCTGTTCATATATTTATTATTTACACACTTTTTGCATGTTTTTAATGGAATCTTGTCATACAGTACAGTAACAATTGGCCCACATAACCAGATCATGTGCTCTAAAGGGTAATAATAATATGCAACATATACAAGCATTCTATAATGAATAGCTGTTTCGTAGAGTGACAAGCTCAGTAAATTGTAATTTGTGTTTGAACAGCTTGCACAATTATCTGTCTATAAGAAGAAGGCACTGCAGTGCACACAAGATGGCGGAACACCTGCTATAGCTTGCAACGTTTATTCAAAATAGACGTTTCTCTACGTTTCATTTAGACATCATGGCAGAGTTTTGAGCAGAGTATGGGGCCACACGAGACAGAGAAAAGGTTAAATCTTTCATGTGCTTAGAGGGTGTGGGGGGAGGGTATTATAGAAGAGAAGATGCTGCTATAATATTCACAGCGAGCCCGTTTCGTCTTCCTTTACTTTTGAGGTTTGACAGCCTTTGCGTATTGGCCGGGGTCAAACTAGTCACAGATAAAAGGAAGAATACAACAAAGTGAGCAAAGAAGGAGGGGGATAAGAAAAGTGAGCTGTCTTTTTCAACGTTTTATAAAGTTGGGGAGGGGGGTTACAGATCGCTCCCTCTTGATTTGCTTCAGCAGGCAGGTCATCTGTCTGGAAAGTGTCAGAGGAAATATAGCATTTCATAAACTATAATAACACGTCACAAGGGAAAATCAATATGGTGGTCAGTCTGGCAAAGGTTCTTATACCATAGCAAAGCACAATGGTGATATCAGTTTGAATTTATAAATCTATTTGCACAAACAGGTGGTATCTGTGTGGGGGGAAAAATCTTGTGCTCTAGTCTAGATCCAATTATTTACAGGCTCTTTTTTAAATAAATGTATTGGTTCAATATTTACCGGCACAGACTATTAATTTAAAAATCTATTAATTTATTTTTGCATAAAATAAAATAAAAGCTTTTGTGTGACACTCTTATACGACAAAGAAGTCATTCATTTACAGAAATAAAGTAATATGGAGATGCAAGGTTTCTGCCTGACAGCAATGCTACCTGATCTGAGTATAGCAGCACATCTTTCCTGTCCAGAATACAATAAATGCATTCCCTTTTTCAACCAGAATAATATGGTAGAAATCTCTTCTTATGGTAGAAATATTTTCTTTCAAATACTGCTGCTTAACATTACATTTGGAATTCTAACATTCAGTGGTTAACCTTGGATGCCCAGGGTCAGCACCTTTTCAGCGCTAGCATTTCCATGGTTAATTTGGTCCCAGATAAATGGTAGACATTATGCACAGATAGGGCCCAAGGGTGGCTTAAGTCTCATGCCCCAATGCCCTCGACCCAATGGCCTTCTTGTGGCGGGTAGTCATAGGCTAATAGTTTCCATGAAAGACATTCAGCTCATCAATTTCAGAAATAGGCTCTATACGCAGTGTCCGATTACTGTGAAACTTTGCACGCACCAGTCCCACTAGGCCAAGGAAGAAATATCTCCATACAATTTTCAAAACGGCCTCATGGTGGCGCTATAACAGGCCGATTCATGTTTTGCCTTTGCCCTATAACTTTTGAACCGTAGGTCAAATAAGCCACGATCATTTCCACCATGTTGCGTCTTTAACCCCCCAATGAGTTACCTGGCCTGGTGGACGACCTGTGTTCCGAGATGTTATGTCATGATGATGTACGATGATAAAAGCGCCCCTCACTTCACACGGGTGTGATTTCTTTTCTCGTCGCTATGCTGACAAAGATGACTGATTATTGGTCCCTCCCTCCCTCCCTCCCTCCTTCCTTCCTTCCTTCCTTCCTTCCTTCCTTCCTTCCTTCGCTTGATGGCAGCATGCAAAACAGTTTTGGACAGTACTCCTACAGAATTTGGCTCCGTTTTGAACAAAATGCGATTCATGTGAAATTTTGCACACACATTCGCACTACGTTGAGGAACAAACACCCTTCTAAAATTGCCCTATTCTTTCTTGCGCCACCAGATTTTTTTCCCCAAACAATATTTGTTATATATTACACCCAACTACTGTCTACCACCACCACCAACCAACACGATTTAAGGGAACTATAGATTAATTATCTTTTATATATATATTCCTGGAATTAGCATTAAGCGATCAAGATTATTTATAGACACGCACACATGTGTTTTTTCTTCTTCTTCATCATAGAGGTAAAAAGGTAAATTGTATTACTGACATATACATAATATAGCATTAATTAAAATTAATATGCAAGGACTATGAATGACTAACTGTATGAGGACATTTAATATACATACTGTACTTGAACATAATATGTCACTCTACCACCATGAAGCAACTACGATTGACGATATGGATTACGGTGAGGTTGACCCCGACGCGTCTGCTGTAAAATTGGCAAATGTCCAAGAGTGACTTCAGAAACCCTGTTTTTATTACCTCCCTTTCGCCAAAGTCTGGGATAGAACACGATGTGTCTAGTCCCAAGATGGCAGTTAGCCTCAAGCTATCTGGGTTCCAGTATATGCAACGAGCCGTGGCAGGGAAAAGCCTGTCCGAAGCGCTGGGTCACATAATAAAATGTCCATCAGGATTGTGTATTAACCACATGTGAACCCTAGCATCACTATTCCGCTCATGTCAGTCCGCGGAAATGATATATAACTTGAAAAAGTGCCCCTCGGGGCACAGGTCTCCACCAGGGCAGGTCCGGTTGTGGCCTCCTGGTGGCGTTATAATAGGCCAATAGGCACACACACGCACGCACGCACGCATGCACGCACGCACGCACACACGCCATAATATGACACATTGTCATGTCAATAAAGTATACAGTAAGGGTTCAAATTAGAGCTGGGACTCGATTTAAAAAAAATATCTAATTAATCAGAGGCTTTGCGATTAATTAATCTAGATTAATCGCATTTTAATCGCATATCAATATTCAACCTGAGAACAGCGAGAAACCTTTTTTTTAAATGTTTTTAGGTATCCCAGTGAATCAACGAATAGTGACTACAGGATACCACTCATTTTCAACATTTTACTGTCATTAATATACCCGTTGTGGAAATAATAATAAAAAGTCACCCCATTCTGTGTTGCCTAGAACTGGAGGTACAACTGGAAGTACATCTCAGTGACATCACAAAGCTGTACTTACTTCATATTGTTACTGTTTTTTGTCAGACCTCCAGTTCTAGGCAACACAAAATGGGGTGACTTTTTATTATTTCCAGTTTTCAGTACTATAGAAAAGCGCCCAGTGAGAAACGTTCCGCGGTGAAAAAAAAGGTGCGATTAATTTATCTGTAGTTAATCGCGATAAATTTTTCTGTAGTTAATTAATCTAAATTCCCGGCCCTAGTTAAAATGGTTAATACATTTATTTATTTAAAATAGCAATGTTGGGTTATTAGAACCTTCATCGTTCTAAGGGTCCCCCCCCCCTCCCCCCTTCTCTTTCTGGTGACATTATCTAGAAAAACCCATCTGTACGATTTCTGTCGATCAAGGTCGATAGTCACATTCAAAAACATTGTGTTAGTGCTCCTGTCACTAACACAAAATAGATTCCCTAAGGCTAGTTATCAACCCTTTTCATTTCAAGGTCCATTATGTATTCAGCATTTGAGCCACGGACCACCATTTGATGAGATTTAGCCTCTAAGACCCAAAACGAAAGAATATTTTGTTCTTATCGTTGGATAAGATTTTGTCTACAATTCCATTTTGGAAAACTTTTGGCAAACATTGACCAAAATAACAATTCTTGTACATTCTCTAATTGTGTAGACTTCTTGTAAATGAAGTAATGCATATGTTTAACAATAATTTAACTCTGAGAGCGTAAAATGAAAACCAATGATCTTTGGACCATATGGGTCCAAAGATCTATAAGGGACCATTTGGTTAACAACTCTCCATCATTTAGCTGCATGGGGACCACCTGGAACCCCCTCAAGAACCACTGGTTGAGGAAGTGCCCCAAGGGAATTTCCTTGTCATGTCATGGTGTGCAGTTGCTGGGGAAACACATTCTCAAATCACCATGCAGTAATCTGAAATTGACCTGCATACCAGAGCACGCTGGAGACTCGCTGTGTGTGTGTGTGTGTGTATGTGTGTGTGTGTGTGTGTGTGTGTGTGTGTGTGTGTGTGTGTGTGTGTGTGTGTGTGTGTGTGTGTGTGTGTGTGTTCACGCGCACGTGCGTGTGCAGCTTCTGCAGGCACTGATTGGCATTCTTTAATTAAAGCTTGAGTGAGTCAACAACAATGGAAAAATGTAAACATAATATTGTCAAATTGTAAACCACAGTAAATAAGCTTACATAATATAATCCTATAGGATGGGATTATGTCTCTTTAATTGTTTTCTTTCTCTGTGCCTTTATAAGCTATAGAATATCAAGATTTAACCATACAAAAGCCATACATGAAGTAATGTATTGTATAATAATGGAAATCTATATGTCCTCTTTTGTTTTCACTTCACATTCAACTTCACTTCTACATTCAACTGCCCATGGAACGATTCGAACGAAGCATCTCAATGGCACCTTTTTATTTTATTACTTGCGCAAGAGTTAGTAGCAGGCACCTCGACAGAGTGCATTTCTAGTTTTGTTATTATTTCTTGGGGTTTTTCTTATGCACGTGTGCAAGTGAAGTCCTACATAGAATCAACTGTGCTCTTCGATATAATCCAAAAAGGGGGTCCATACCTCTACGAATACATCTGCCTTATTTTGTGTTTCATATTTAAGTCTCTCCAATGGTTATAGTGACATTATTTGGGCCGTCCACATATGTTCTGAAGGTACATCATCTGTCTTCCATAAAATGAAGATAAATTTCTTTGCCAATAATCTAAATAGATCAAATAGTTTCCTATGAGCAGAGCTCATATTTACAGGTGGGTCTGCCCCCAAGAGATATAACAGAGGAGATTTCCTCAATTTTACCTTAAGGATTTTTTTCCCATTTGATCGTGAATTATTTGCCAAAATGGTTTAATTTTGGTTTAACCAGAACATATCCATGAACATATCCATACCATTACATCTGTTACATAGGGGAGAGTTCTCCCTGGACATTTTGTGTAGACAAACAGGGGTTAAATATGTTTTAAAAATGAACTAATTATGTTCCAGGATTCTAGGAGTAAGTGAAGATTTTACTTTTGCACATATTGTTGTCCATGTTTCCTGATCAATAATAACATTTAAATATTTTTTCCCATATCCTTTTCAGAGGCTGGAAGGATGACGTCACTCTACCATTAAGAGTTTTATAAATCTTTTGACATAGAAGCTTTTTGTATGGACATATTCCATTGCTTATAGTGTGTGTGCTCGACAGTTTAATCCACTATGAATGGTGAGGCACATCAAATAATAGAACTGAATGAGAACGCTCTGGGGTGTTCTCTTCGCAGCCACACCGTTCGTTACCATGACAACACAGCCATCCCAGTAGCACCAGTAGGCACATTAGCACCCTTAACATACCATAATATTCTTTAAAGGGATATGTCAACCATTCTACAGTAGCTGTCTTATATGCAGCTAAATAGAACCCACCTATAGAACGATTATCCTGCTATCCTCTGATACTAACTAAGCTATCCTGCTGTAGCAATATAAGCTAACTAGATTAAGTGCCCCTCGGGGCACAGGTCCCCACCAGGCCAGGTCAGGTTGTGGCCTCCTGGTGGCGTTATAATAGGCCAATGTGAAAAGGGTGCCATTTCTTCTGGACAAACATACTCTTTCCCCATGCCTTTGGCCTGATGGAGACAATGCCTGGTGGAGACAATGAAAAGATGAATTATTCTAAATGCCTCATAACCCAAAGGGGAAATATGTGCACATTCCACATGAATGAGAGTGCATGACAAAATCTTCAGATCAACAGAGAGCAACTTTTATCAATCTATTATGACCTTCGCTGGAATTTGGTAACCTAGCAACACCCATGCACCAGTGACTTTTAGCTACTCAATATTGGCACCTCTAATTTCCTCATGATTAGCGTGCTAATGCTCCTTTGCCGCAATACTATAGAAATGAAATGGAAAGATTGGGTGAACAAAAACATCTTAAAGCTGACAGCAAACCATTCAAATGTAACGCACCCATAAAGAGTGTCACAATGTGCTCGTTTGGAAGTCTTGGATGGATTGATTAAAAACAGCATATAAGTGATAGGTGATAGTGTTGGAAAGCTGAGACAACGCTCAGTGGACAATTCACCACAGAAAGGTGAATAAAGCCATAGTACTTCCTATATTAAGACGCGTGAGGGCGAGGGGTGTGCACTGGCCATATATGGAGTGTGTCTTGAGTGTGCAGGGTTTGATCAAGTCAGATCAACATATGGAATGTCAGAACAGGTCAGCTCCATATATGGAGATCTACGGGTGGCAGCGGTGGCAGTGTCTTGAGTGTTCAGGGTTTGATGAGGGCACAGTAGGGCCGGGCCTTATTTTCCTGTTGAAAACTCTAGTTTTCGCAGGCTGCACAAAATATTTTTTGTTTAATTGGACATATATCAGTGAAAAGGGAGACATCGAAGAGGAAGGATGGATGGGGAATGATCAACATACTGTATGGAATGTCAGTACAGGTTCTGACAAATATCCATATACTAATATTGATGACATCAGGGATCTCCATATATGGGCTTAATTGCGACAGCAAGTCGCATTTACTATGATCCCTGATGATGTCACGAGACCTGGGCACAATATATGGGGGCTTTCCCCATGTATGGGGATTTTACTATCATCCTTGATGATGTCATAGTGATGTCACGAGACCTGGGCACAGTATATATGACGTTGACATGAGTACCTACAAGTAAGAATCTCCAAACATGACATTTTTAATTCATGAAGGTGTATGATCAAACGACTGGCTGTGCAGCCCCATCGACACTCTTATATGCAAATGTCACAATCGATAAAATACATCTGTGTCAGTCTTGATCCAAAGCCACTTAAACACATGCTTTGAAATACGAAACCCCTCGTCTCTTACAGATGATTCATGAGTCATGAACCATTCTCTACTCTGTTCTTCCTCATTCCAGTCAATGCAGCCTCCCACGGCCTCCAACAAGTCAGTTTGTCAGTTGCAATGTCAGTCTGTTCACTTGCCTATGAAAGGCGGACAGATGAAGGCATGACTCCTATCAGTCCACATCAGATTACATCAAGCCGAGTTCGATCGCCATCGTTGCAATATGGACACAGTTATCTTGCACACAGCAGGTGAAACCACGGCACAGCTAGGCAACATTCAAACCACGCAGTATAATGGAGATTTGGAGGCATATCATATCATATCATATCACCTAACTATCATAATCTGTCTCAAGGAGAACAAAAAGCACTGAAGGACCATCATCATAAAACCTGCTGACAAAGGGGGATCAATCTGCATGTGCTAGATAAGGTATTACAACTCTGGAATCACGAATCACTTAGAACAATCTGGTTCTTATATTTCATTACAGTCTAACCCTATAACTACCATAAAGTCTGAGATCGATAGTCTCTTGAAACATGGTTTAGACAATAATTGTATCTCAAAAGGTGAATTTGAATGCCTCGCAGTTGCTTATCCAGTCACGCCAGTGATTTATGGGCTCCCAAAAGTGCATACAAATCCCAACAAACCATAGACCTATAATCAGCAGCATTGGATCAGTCAGTGTCAGTGACACTGTCCAAATGTGTGGATTTCTTTCTTAAGGACATTGTAACAGATCTGCCTCCTATTTAACCCTGCAAGACCCGGATATATTTCTACTTGCAAAAAGGAGATTTCAACCTGAGATTTCAACCTTACTACTGCGTTGTACTACTAGGACTTTGCAGAGGAAATTACGTTTTATGCACATTTATAATAATTATTAGGGTAGTAATAATAATAATAAATGAATAATTTACATTTGGGGGATATCTTTCACAATAAATAATGTACATGTTCTAGACATTCTAATGATCACAAAAAATATATATATTACAGGCATTTTACTTACTTTTTTCAGGGTTAAAGGTTAAAAATTGTAAAACATTGAGTCCTGACATTTTGAAGTTGTGTTAATTTCGGCCTCTGTGGGGGGTGTTTATATGCAAATATCATGACCAATGGCATTGCAAGACTAAACAATGGACATCAATGATGATGTTTAGGTGAAAAAAGAACAGAAAAAAATATTAATTAATTAATTAAATAAAATATAAATGTAGACGAAAAGTTACAGTACACTGGGGCACTACAGACCTGTCAAACTGTCTAAACAACTGTACTGTAAATCCCAACACTCTCCTTGTCACCCTAGATCTTACCAGCTTGTACACATGCATTCCTCATGCCATCGGCCTGGCAGCAACTGCAAAAGCTGCACTTCAGAGTCGTGCTGACACAAAGATTCCACCAAACCCCTATCTCTGTGAGACACAGCCATGGGCTCCTCTGTAGCCCCAAGCTATGCCAACATTGTTTTTGGTGACTGGGAAAATTTATTTGTGCTCAGTGAGAGAAACCTGTTTCTTCCCAATGTTAAATTATGGAAACAATACATCAATGACATAATATGTTCTTTCGGACGAAATAATGATAATCTCCCAGAGTTCATTTCTTATCTAAACCACTACTTTTCTCAAGTTTACTGCAGACAGCAGTTCAACTTCTGTTAATTTTCTCGATGTGGTCATTTCCAAAGATCAGCATAATCAAATCCAAACCACAATCTATAGAAAACCCATGGAGAGAAATACTCTATTAAACTTTAGCTCAAGACATCCCAATCACCTGAAACGTAACATTCCAACAGGACAGTTCTTGCGTCTCCGACGGAACTGTTCCTCATTAGAAACATTTAACAACCAAGTCCATGTCATGATGAATCGTTTTCTAAACAGAGGTTATCCTAGAAATATTCTTGATCAGTCTGTGAATCAGGCTCAAGAGACTCCAAGGGAGGATTTGCTAATCAAACGTAAAAAAGATGAGATGTACTTCCTGTTCTAAACAGATCAAACAAATAATTCTAAAACATTGTTTGTTTGTCTGCTATCTTACAGATGGAACTTATGCTCAATTATATAACGACTAATCCTCCTTTCTTTGCACACAGAAGAGCTCCAACTATTAAGAGATAAATTGGTTCACTCATCATCTGGCCCTGACCGCTCCACCTGGCTGTCCCTCAAGGGCAACTATAGATGTGGACGATGTGCACAACGTAACAATACCAAAAAATTTAAAATTCTTCTCACATCCTTTGACAATTAAAAAGTATAAATAAAACTGTAATTACACAAAATGTGGTTTACATGTTAACCTGTCCTTGTGGTAAAGCTTAGTCTAAAAAGAAGAATATCTGAACACAAAACTGCTATATGCACAGGCAACATTGAATATGCCAGGGCTAAACACTATCCTAAGGCTAATCATGGTTCACCCTCATCTCTGCGCTTTGTAAGAGTTGAACAAGTTACCACCACCATCCCTGTGATCATCTGTGATTTTGTACCCATCTTAAAATCATCTCATATAAGCATTGTGGAATTTGTGGTCCAAAAATAACCAAAGTGTCTCGGCGAAATTGTCAGGGAGGTTCTATTCTAACTGTGATGCTGTTGTAATTGATAATTGATCATTGCTAAGTAAGGACCCGGCCCCTACACAGGGGGGGATGAGTATTGTTAAGTAAGGGCCTCCCCCCCCCTACACAGGTGGGGATGATCAAATGTGGTCTTTAAAAGCCAGACGAGCCTACTAGCTCGATGGCATTCAAGTGATAAGTAACCTACTGTGATTCATTAAAGTCTGCTACAGCACCTTATTTTCTGTCCATATATTGATTTGATTTATGTATTGATTGTATTGTAACGTAGATGCTACTTTTCTTTTTAACCTGTACAGCACTTTGGTGGTCAATGACAGTCATTTTTAAATGTGCTTTATAAATAAAGTTCCATTTGATGTGATATATTGTTTTGTCTATGTACACGTACAGTATTCAATTATACCACCATGGTGACATGCTCAATCACAGTTCGCCGAGTTCGGTGGGTGATGTCAGATTTAGCAGTCACACTCACACCTGGCTTGAGTAAAACTAATTGGGCTCAGAGCAACTGAGCAAGGTGTGACTGCACACAGTATACATCAGCCATCCCCACAAGGCACACATGCACTGTAGTGATATATATGATCATTATTATACTCATTTTATCCCACGATTGCATCATGAAAAATAGGGTACATCCGATGGTCACTATCCGATGGTCACAAATCCTACATAGCGTAGCATCGTATTGCGCTAAAAGAAAATGCTGTGATTGATCCGGCACGTTTTGATTGTGCTTTGACACCTGTGTAGTGTCCAAAATGTTTTTATTGTATTTTTGAGTGGTGCAACCACTCCTACAACCAGCAATGTCCGTGTACCTGTGTGTGTACCTGTGTGTGTACCTGTATCAGTGAGCACGAGTATGTGACTTATTAATACCAGTAGGGGGCGCCAGAAACAGAGAGAGGGGTATTGCTGTGCCTGCTGCCTGCTAATGAGAGGGAGAGAGAGAGAGAGAGGTGTGGGGGGAGAATTGCACCACTCAGTTCACACGGGTGTGATTTTTATACAGTACATAGCATGGCCTGGTCGCCCATGGTACATAGCATGGCCTGGTCGCCTCATGGTACATAGCATGGCCTGGTCGCCTCATGGTACATAGCATGGCCTGGTCGCCTCATGGTACATAGCATGGCCTGGTCGCCTCATGGTACATAGCATGGCCTGGTCGCCCATGGTACATAGCATGGCCTGGTCGCCTCATGGTACATAGCATGGCCTGGTCGCCTCATGGTACATAGCATGGCCTGGTCGCCTCATGGTACATAGCATGGCCTGGTCGCCTCATGGTACATAGCATGGCCTGGTCGCCTCATGGTACATAGCATGGCCTGGTCGCCTCATGGTACATAGCATGGCCTGGTCGCCTCATGGTACATAGCATGGCCTGGTCGCCTCATGGTACATAGCATGGCCTGGTCGCCTCATGGTACATAGCATGGCCTGGTCGCCTCATGGTACATAGCATGGCCTGGTCGCCTCATGGTACATAGCATGGCCTGGTCGCCTCATGGTACATAGCATGGCCTGGTCGCCTCATGGTACATAGCATGGCCTGGTCGCCTCATGGTACATAGCATGGCCTGGTCGCCTCATGGTACATAGCTTGGCCTGGTCGCCCATGGTACATAGCATGGCCTGGTCGCCCATGGTACATAGCATGGCCTGGTCGCCTCATGGTACATAGCATGGTCTGGTCGCCTCATGGTACATAGCATGGCCTGGTCGCCCATGGTACATAGCATGGCCTGGTCGCCTCATGGTACATAGCATGGTCTGGTCGCCCATGGTACATAGCATGGCCTGGTCGCCCATGGTACATAGCTTGGCCTGGTCGCCCATGGTACATAGCTTGGCCTGGTCGCCCATGGTACATAGCTTGGCCTGGTCGCCCATGGTACATAGCTTGGTCTGGTCGCCCATGGTACATAGCTTGGTCTGGTCGCCCATGGTACATAGCTTGGTCATGGGGGTTTTGATGAGCTCAGTGTTTGTAGAGCGGAGGTTGCGAGCAGAGGGTCGTGGGGAGACTAATTCCTTAAGGTAGGAAGGAGTGTTGCCGTGGATGCACTGTTAAGTTACCAGGAATATCTTCAGGGATGTGCTGTGGATTTATTTTTAGCTAGTGGGGTGCTATGTTGCGCGTACGTGCAAGCAATCGCGAGCGATTGCCGGTTGAATAAATAGGCCTATTTATTCATCCACAATGTAGGCTACTGCATATGAAAATGTATTTGTTATAATGGGGAAAATTTACCGTTGTCATAATTATGCGTTTACCTTAGTAAACCTCTGTAACCGCCTACGGTTAGTGTAAGCGAGGGTCGTCTGTATACATAGAAAATGTTACAAAAAAGTCGTCAAAATCCATAAGCTATAGGGCACAAATTGACACTTTAACGTTAAAGACGTCATGGGCATGTTAATCATCTCCTGCATAGAACACTATACTGTAGGAGTATGGAGTAGTAACTGAGTGAGTGATTTGATCACAGTCTCTGACAAAGCTGTCATTTTTGTCTCCACCAGGCCGAAGGCATGTGGGGAGAGTATGTTTTGCACTCCGTCCGTCCGTTTGTGTGTCCGTCCGTCCGTGTGTCCGTGAACAGCTAATCTCGGCCACCGTTAACCCGGTCGATGCCAATTTTTGCACACACACTCCCTGGATGCCAACCATGAACCTCTGCCCCAAACTTTCCACAACGGCCTGTTATAGCGCCACCAGGAGGCCGCTTTGTGCAAAACAACCCGGTCGATGCCAAATTTTTCACACACACTCCCTGGATGCCAACGATGAACCTCTGCCCCAAACTTTCCAGAACGGCCTGTTATAGCGCCACCAGGAGGCCGCTTTGTGCAAAACAAGTTTTTGCACAGTACACCTACAGATTTTGTCCAAACATCACGCAAATTGGTACAGTCTCTCTAGAGCCATTCAACCAAACCGGTCTTTCAGATTTCTCAGACTCCATCCTGATTGGTTAAGATTGGCTTCCAAAGTTCACAGGAGTGCTCAGTTTCAAACAAAATGCTGCAAATCATGAACACATCGCGTGATTTCCATGAAATTGTGCACCCACATTCCCACTAGGCCCAGGACAAAATGCCACATGAACAATTTCAACTCAGCCTCAAGGTGGCGCTATAACTGGCCGAAAAGTGTTTTTACCTCTAACTGCACGGATCTGTGGATAACCTGGTGGAGACCTGTGCCCAGAAGGGCACTTTTTTATCATGTTTCCTTACTGTTAACAACTAAAGGCATGGCAAGCAGCGTGGCTATATCTGGAAATAAATAATTGTCAACTAAAACCCTTGGCTGCCGTCACTCTGTCCTTCTTTTGAGCTATGGGAACAAGCGTGCAGACTTTATTTGTATGTGTAGTTCTGTCCATCGCCTGGTCTTTTAGAATCACCTGGGATTTATCTTTTAGAATAACCTGGGATTAATTTGTTTTGTATTGTATAAAGTAACGTTTTGCATGACTGTTGGAAGCGACAGTGAAATTAATCATACAGACGCAGCAGTCTGTTCTTTACTCAAACAACAATGTATTTTCTATCTCGGCTGTCACATTTCTCTTCAGGTGTTCCCTGTATCGGTAATGCAATGTTTTTTAGGAGAACGCAGACAATCTTTTTCAGGTTTTGGTGATTCAAAAGCCCATTGATATTATTAAAGGACCAAGCAGTCCTGAAAGGACTTGTTATTGTCTCTTTTTTTCTTCACCTTCCACCAAAAATAGCAGTTCTGGCTGAACCGTGCAGTCGGTTTTCGCAAAACTTGGCAACATGGTAGAGGGCCATGCCAATTTGTGAGAATGCGAAGCCCACAACCATTGGCCAAAGGGTGGCGCTATAGCACTCAATTGAAAATCCAAACGTCATGGGTTCAAATCTGAGTACAGACAACTCAGCGTATGAGTCTTCAAGAATGCTGAACACTCATACACCCCCCCCCCCCCCCCCCACACACACACACACACACACACAATTAAAACTGACCCTGTCACAATTTCAAGGTCTATTTTTTTCAAAAGTTCACTCTTCCATGTTTATATCGCTTATTATTGTGCATATTATTCTTATTGCTTATTGCCTTCCTGCTTGGTCCTGCCTTATCGCTGCTTGCAGCGATTTCTTTCTAGTTATTATTATTATTATTATTATTGCATTCAAATGTTTACCTGCAAACTATTTCTACATGTCTGTTCTTGTTAGCAGTGTTATTGAGAGTTATTGGTCTGGTTCAAAGCTCGATTCTGATTGGTCAGTCATGGCGTGTGTATTTCTTGATAACAGACTGCTGCTATGAAGAACAGGCCACAGATGTAGAGTGTGCACCTGAATTGATAAACCAATGGTAAATTGTACATTTATATGTAGTGTTGAACATTACAATGTGATCAATCAACCAACCCACCAACCAGTTCTGTTCTGTTAACAATCAGCTCATCCTGTTCTGTTCAATAATAATCAGCTCATCCTGTTCTGTTCAATAACAATCAGCTCATCCACAACACCTAGTGACAACTGTGCAATCTAATATTTTCTTTTCTGTGATACTTTGTTATGGATTTCTTTATTAAGCAGGGTTATCCCTTATTAGTGTTATTGGGCGACTTTATATCTTCCTTTTAGAGAACACTGCTCTTTCCACAGTTTTGGCGGCACACGCATGAGCCATAATGTGAAATCGACCGGTTTCATCAGGAATCAATTAATTCTTCCATTTTGCTAAGTGGCATGTTTCATGGTTTCATTTGTATATCTTTTTTCCCCCATTGACTTGAATAGGAAAATGTGAAAACTCCCATTTTTTGTCTCAGAAACCGTAAAAACCATGGCACGATCTAATATATGGGGATTTCCAATAAAAAAACATAATGCCGTGCCCCAAGGGTAGTGGGAGTGTCGTCAGGACTTCAGCACTCTATTGCTTTATTAAATAGAATACAGATGGATAGATGGATGGAGGATAGTTTACCCAGGCATAATATACATTATAGATGTCTTGCCATCTGAGCTGGCTTTATCATATCATATATATCATACACGTAAAACACAGGACGGACCCAATTATGCAGTTTCTTTCATGGTTCTCTCCATCCAAGTCCCTCAGGTGTAAAGCAATCTTCACAGGATGCCGTGACGTTTTCAATCTCTCACACATACAGCACAAACAGCCAATAACACTCACACTTGAATCAGGAGTCAGGGGAGCTGAACAGTGATTTTCTTTTATATCAGCAGCTGCACACACCTTAAATTTGTACTCGCTAATAGAAGCTGGCATCTCTCACCAGCTGCTGTATGCACATGGAGAGACGGAGGTACAGTAATTGAAATAAATATAGACAACACCCTACGGCTAAACACGGATTCCTCCACTCTTGGATTCCATTCCTCCACACTTGGATTCCTGTCCAAACCATGTTTATATATATAGCCCTGTAAAAATGGGAATGCATATGATTTTGTCAGATGCCTGCATGCATCAATGGTTGGACGAATACAGGCCGCTGACTCTATCTAATCCCAAGTCTGAGGAAGAGCCTTGTAGTCCTTGAAACATCACTCTGAGAATATATCTGTGCAAACGGGAGCCTCCTGGTGTGTGTGGATCTTTTTCTTTTCTACATGCTGTGCTCCTTTGATCCAGCACCCTCCCTATAGTATAGGCCATGGGGATAGGATAAGCGTGTCTTTTCCACTTTTCTCATACCACATGCATCAAATTCATGTGTACTATATAGGTAAAAGAAGAAAATCATCAGAAATCCACAATATTATCATATTAATGCCTTTCTTGGTGTTTCTCCAGTTGGAAGCCGGTATGAAATCGCAATCCAGGCGATTCTAAGCAGCTCTGCATGAGTACCTTGATGTGGCTCTGGGATAGCATGGCACTGATCAATCCTTTTACCTAAGAATGGAAACTGACAGCCTTAATCAGAGACCTACGAGAGGTTCTGGCCGCGCTGTTACCACGGCAACAGGCATGTGTGTGTGTGTGTGTGTGTGTGTGTGTGTGTGTGTGTGTGTGTGTGTGTGTGTGTGTGTGTGTGTGTGTGTGTGCGTGTGTGTGTGCATATGTGTGTGCGTGCATGCATGCGTGCGTGCGTTGGAGGGGGTTATCATATATGACACCGCCGAGATTTTTGGTTCCCTGGGATTTTCTGTTGATAGTTTGGTGTAATGGGTTCAGCTTAGTTGGTATGCCCTCGGAGACACATGGAGAGAGGTTAAGTGATTTCGAATTGGCCGTGATCTCTTTGAAACTCGCTGGTTTTGGGATAAGGTGATGGGAGAACGTGCAGATCGAGCTCAAAGCCCCCGGGTGACATGTTGGAATCTGTGCTGCCTCATGTTGTGATTCACTGCTATACTCTCTGCAGTCTGTTGAACAAACATCCGGTTCCAACACAGCTCTCCATCTGTTGGCACTTTTCTCTGTTTGATGGATTTATGTTTTTATTCGAAACTTACGTTACTGATTAAATGATTGACAACATAATTTCAGGCTGGATGAAGCGGGGAGACATACGAAAAACTAGTGTCTGCAATTTGCAATCTGAAACTACAATGAGGAAATGTGAAACAGACTATTTCTGATACATTTGTATTCTCCCTGATTGCACCATTATCTCATGTCTGTTTCTGGGCCATGCTGTTGATGAAACCTGCTGTTTATCCCCTCGAGACAAATGCAAAATAAACATCCAGCCGCTCAGATTCTGGTAAATTATTGCTAATACGAGACGTTCACAAGCATGGTTGAACACACAAAGTAGGCTACACCGCCTATGCACGCAGACACATGCATTATGTAAAGCACACATTAACACAAGCAGATTAATGCATAAACCAGATTTATACTTCATTGCACCCGGTGTCACAAGTCAGAAATAGCCCATCTGCAAGCTCACAATGCACATTGTGAGCATGTAGATCTGATTGCCCTTGCAGGCACGCACACATGCACGCACAGACGCACGCACACCCACCACCAGTAGCACCACACAACAGGGTCCCGAGAGTCCACTTACAAAGCTCATTCAGTCAGACGCAGTGAACCCAGATGAGTTGGGAACGCATTTGAATAGTGACGGCACCACTCACACTGGTGATTGTGAATGTGAAGTAGCAATCCATGGGATTACAATACATATCTTACTCCAAGAAATCAATGTAAAGGGACTGCATGCATAAAGATTAGCCACTTGAAGCGAGCGTCCCTCCCTATGCAGGGGTGAACATTCACCAAATAGTAGTAGGTCGACTCGGCTATACTGTAATTGGCGTAGACATGTGACATAGAGGGAAAAGAATGGTAAAAAAGGCCTAGTATAAATCGCTGAGAGACACCGGTCAATGAAGTACCGTAATTTCCGGACTATAAGCCGCACCTTTTTACCCATGATTTGAACCCTGCGGCTTATACAACGGTGCGGCTTATCTATGGATTTTTACAGCTAACGCAGAGCCATCTAAGGCTCTGAGCTAACGAAACGGCCACTAGGGGGCCACCTGCGGCTTATAGTCCGGTGCGGCTTGTATACGTACATATTTGGGATTTTCCCTAAATTTGGCTGGTGCGGCTTATATTCAGGTGCGCCTTATAGTCCGGAAATTACGGTACATACTGTAGTGTAAACTAGGCCCTACTAGTGCCGTATATTAATCAGCCTCAAGCGCCCTCACAGTCAGTGTAAATCCTTCATGCGCTAACAGTGTTTTATATTCCTATAGGATGCATTTTTGAATAAATGATGAGGCATGTATGGTTTATTCATGATTTTCTTTTTCTTTTAATCCAAAACAAACCAGCAACTCACTTTGTAGTTTTGTAGGTGTCTACAAAAGCGGTAATTTTGCCAAATCTGCAGGTGTGTTTTCTCCAATGGGAATACATACTTTGGTGTGTGTGTGTGTGTGTGTGCGTGCGTCCGTGTACGTATAAGCCCATCTTACATTAAAGTGTTTGTTTGTTTTACCATGCCCACTGATATGCCCTATAGCAGATGCACAAGCTTGTGCTTTGAACTTGGAGATCCAGAATTTTCCACGGAAATGTGCCTATTATGATGAGATGCCCAGAGTATAGGGAGGCTATAGGTTTCATTACAGCGAGCAGCATGCTGCTCCCATGAGGTGCTCCGGCAGACTTTAGCAGGTGTTAACCTTGCTCTGGGAGGTTCCCTCCTTGCTCTGGAGGTTCCCTCCCGGGCCAGCAACACACGGCCTAGCAGAGCAACAGCTCACATTGCCCGAGCAGCTCACCGTCTGCCAGTCGTGTAAAGCAGTGGTTAATTTCAACCCTTTTCATATCAAGGACTATTATTGTCTCCACCAGGCCGAAGGCATGGGGAGAGAGGCCGTCTTGCACTCCGTCCGTCCATCCGTCTGTCCGTGTATACAGCTAATCTCCGGCACCGTTGGCCCGGCCGATGCCAAACTCTGCACACACGCTCCCTGGATGACTAACCTCTGCCCCAAATGATTCCGAAACGGACTGTTATCGCGCCAATTTACCGTACATCACGCAAATCGGTATACAGTATCTCTATAGTCATGTGATCAACATGGATCTGTGACATCAACAGTATAGAACAAAACAGCTCAAATCATGAACACGGTGTGCTATTTCTGTGAAATTACGCATGCACATTCCCACTACACCGAGGAAGAAATGCCACGTAAAGTTTTTCACATCAGCCTCATAGTGGCACTATAACAGACCAATAATCATGTTTTACCTATAACTGCACCGATCTGTGTACAACTTGTATGCACATATCAAACCACTCTACAGATCTTGCTTATAGCGCCACCTAGGGTCCAACCGGCCCTGGGTGGAATGACCTGCAGGCAGCTCAGACTAAAATTGGTTTCAAAAGGATCATCTTAATTGCACAGTCCAACACCTGCACATGTTCGGATGTGTACTAGCCTTTGCATAGGCCCATACCATATATTTATTTGTTCCCGTTTTAAAATGTACATTGTGTATGTGCTCTGTGCACAATTTATTGTGCCCAGTCATTGTTAGAGATTTGTTGTATACTCTGTATAGGTTCCTTGGGTATGTCATGGATGTATTATTTGGCTGTTGTGTAATTTTGACAACAGTGTAATTTTGTTTCTGCCTCTTGGCCAGTTCCCACTTGCAAAAGAGACTGAGGGCTGTATTTTGCGTGTCTTAAGTTTTAGTCTCACCCCAAAGGTGACGTTTAGGATGTTAATCTCACAGATCAGACAGATCATCTGTGTGATGAAGATCTTTAAATCTCACAGATCAGACAGATCATCTGTCTGATGAAGAGCGGGTGTAAACTTGAAATGTCACATGCGTCGTGGCGAGATTAAACTGAGCAAACACAACTCGACCTTTTACAGTACAGACACAACAGAACACAGTTTTGCACAACTGTTACCTAACGTACTGTACAGTGAGTATAGTAGTCATACAGCCCTGGTGTGTTTCCACTTTCCAGTTAAAGAGCATCATACATTACGGTCTGTATGTGTGGTTATAATACTGATAGACGTTTTAAAAGGCTTTAGACCGGACCCAAGGGAAGCAAATATGTCCCCGGGGAACGCTTTCTTCTATTCCCTCTGCCTGTTTCTATATCTCTCCCCCTGCCTTTCTTTCATGAGAAGATTCTGGCCGATAATAAACCACTGACTGGACTGTCCTCTGGCCTCTGACCTCAATAATTTACAGTGTTGTGCGTGGCCTCCCCGTGGGTCAGCGGACACAGAGGAGCCAGATGAGCACAGGCTGGTATACGGGCTGCTCGCTTCAAGTTTCACACACAGTCACAGAGACACCACGTTGAACACATTATGCGTTCCGCCCTAGCCGTTTTGTTTTTACTGAATTCTATTGATAGTGAGTATATTAACCCCCCCCCCCAAATTATATAAAATATATATTAGGGTTGTCCCGGATCAGGTATCGGCTCCGATCTGATGATTTTCAAAAGGTTGGTATTGAGGACAAAAGTTCTGATTTTGTAAACTCAAAGAAAGATGTGTAAGCAATGAGATTTTGTAAAAACTTGTGTTTATGCTAGTTGTTTTTAGAGATGTCCCGATACTGTATCGGTATCAGAAAAGTATCGGATGGGCCCCTATTTGGTCATATCGGTATCTGCGAATATGTCAGTCCAACCACCGATCCGACACAGGGGTAAGCAGTTGACACTGGCAGGTAAATACAATGTTGGGGTATGTGGAGTTTGCTTTTGAGTTGCCCAAACTGCAAGTGCACTTTTGAGATATATACCTATAGACACGAGTCCCGGTCGGTGGACTTCAAAATAAGATCTTTTTTCTTTTTGTATTATTATAAATATAATTATCTGGCATCGGTATTGGCTAACACATAAATTGTGGTATTGGAAACGAAAAAAGTGTATCGGGACAAAAGTACCAACACTCTCATTACTCATTATGCAGAAGGTTCCATTTCAAGCCTTCAAATGTTTAAACATCTTTTGAAAATAGCGGATCTATAAGCTCAAATTGCGTCACATCACAGCGCATTGTGAGCCTGTAGATCGACAAAGTAACTGTAACTAAAGAGTAAAAGTACAATATTTGCATCCGAGATACGTAGTGGTATTGGACATTGGAGATACTCTTGAAAGTAAAGTCCAAATTCCTTTAAGTTGTACTTAAGTTACTTTCCACCACTACTGTGCATATGTGCGCACGCACGCACACACACACACACACACACACACACACACACACACACACGATCCTTATGTGCCGAGAGAGAGAGAGACAGAGCATATTACATTTAGTGTTTGTCAGTGTTCTTTGAGGTTGTTGTGATGGATAGTCAAGATAATCATGCATTCTCTTTTATATTCTGGTCCCATAAGTGTCACAGAGATTGTTCCGGTCTACCTGTTCCTCAAACACCATTTGTCACGGTCTTGATATTGCATGCATGGTGTATCTACATCCAGGGGTGCTATAAAGCCTGAATGATTCAGAGGGCTGAGACATACAGTACAGTGTAGAATGTAGATTGCTACTATGGATGCCTCTTATTTGCACACGAGCCTGACAATGTGATATTATGCCTCATTTTTATTTCCTTTTCCGAGACTCTATATTGTTATTGCCATTTGCAATTACAAAAAGTTGGGAGCTTGTATTATACGAAACATAATCTCATCCACTCTTTTACGCTTGCAAACTCGATGGCGTGATATGACAATAAAGTTGAAGGATCATACCAGGTTGAAAATCACACACGTGTGAATTGAATTGCAACTCTGTGTGGGGGTCCCCGGGGGTCCCCGGAAACACACAGGAATGTGCCCAGGGTGCCGGAACGGTCGAGAAATGACAGTTACCGTGTGGGGTCCCTCTACTATACTGTATACTGTCACAGCCTAAATCATCATATATACAGTTTGTGTGTGTGGCTGCGCAACAACACTATTGTCGTGCTTGGACACTCGGACAGACCCAGCCAGCCAGGGACACAGCCAGGGACACAGCTGTCTGAGTGGTTGCACCACTCAAAAATAATCAAACACTTTTATCCTATACTGTTCGGGCCAGCCCAGCCATGGGCATAGTGGCACACTACATTCTGAACATGCATGGACGTCTACTGCATCTCTAGGAACCTACTGTAGTTTTTCTACGACAGCGCCACCTATGACCATGTTGACTTCATGTGGAAACATAAAAAAATGCTATTTCAAGAGAGTCTGTAACTGGTTAACGTCCAGTTGGTATGCAACTCAGATAGTGCAGAGTTGACAGTGCGGCCATTACACTGCTCAGCTTGGACACTCGCTTAGCCATCACCTTGTTCAATGCTTAAAACCATAGACTTATAAACGTAGACGCCCTTTCCGGTTCTGGAGCGTATGTGCTCAAGGGAGGGCAAAACATTCCCGAGATTCCTTGCGAAGCACCGTGGAAGCATGAGCGTGCGTGACAGAGCGCATGTTCGGGTCTGTAAGTCCCGTAAAAGATGCACTGTGATTGGCCAGTAATCACTTGAGTGGCAGTGGCAGCAAGACGTAATGTGCCACACTTCCGGCGTACTTCCTCTCCCAGTGTAAATTCTTCCGCCCCTCCTTCAACACACATCGCTCCAACGAACTGCAGCGGCCAATGAGGCAACTATTTTTTTAATTGGTGTTTAACTCGAACAGATAGATGTAGTGTTACTAAGCAACATCGATCCCATGACTAGGAGGGATTCAGTTGTTAACTTTATATCCCATAATCCAGAGGGATGAGATACCGATAGTATTGTTTTAGGAT
Source organism: Protomyctophum parallelum (assembly GCF_964188405.1). NCBI lineage: Eukaryota > Metazoa > Chordata > Actinopteri > Myctophiformes > Myctophidae > Protomyctophum > Protomyctophum parallelum. Next base: position 49,484,798 of record NC_139699.1, on the reverse strand, counting down.
ATGATATTGCTTGCTTGCTTGCTTCACCCCTTTTGCAACACTTTTTTTACAGGATTTTATGTGTGTAAAATGAGTTTTTACTAGATAATTTAGTCATGGTGTTGTTCATGACCAAAACTTGGTCTCACTTCCATCGTGGACTACAAGTCACACCTCCATGCAGCCTCCCCCCTCTCCACAAGGAGGGGAAGTGCACCAAAGCATTATGGTCATTGTAGGAATTCAGCAATCCAGTCAAACCCTAGGTAACCACACAGACTTCATTATTTTTCTGGTCATTTCAAATTGTGCTACTGTTATCTATGCTACAAATACTATTAACATTGAGTGACTGTAGTTTCTTCTAGCAGTGAAATGTCCCTTTAACTTACAATATGCCCCCTATGGGACAATTTCCCCCCCTATGGGACATAAGGAATCAATAATATTCCCTCACCTAGCACTGCCTTTTTTGCAACCGGTTGTGCCTGGGGACTGCATGCTAATCCGACCGAGCATTAGTTCGACATGCGGACACATACATATCGGACTAGTGCCTGCTCCGGTGCTTGTGGTTATGGTTAGGTTAGGGTTTTAGGTGGGTTGTCGTTCATCGGACCAATGACTAGTCTAACAAGTAAGACGCGCAAACGCGGGAAGCGAACGCAGCTCGTAAATTGCAATAACAACAATTAGAATAAATTACGTACTATTTTTTCCTTTTTAGTTAGTAATTTTTTTAAGTTTTCTACTGTGTGTGTGTGTGTGTGTGTGTGTGTGTGTGTGTGTGTGTGTGTGTGTGTGTGTGCGCTACAGCTGCGCCCTCTGGTGGCGGGCGGGTGGTGTAACAGCGGGACAGACACACAGACACACACACAGACAGACATGATCTGAAGGGTCTCATAGTTAGTGCTCACTGCATTCGCAACTAACGTACTGCACCCGTGCCTTGCCCCACGTAGGCCCATCTCCAGCAGCTCTGCCCCACAAGGTCTTGGGTCGGCCTTGTTTTCTTTTCCCTGGTTGTGTCCATCTGGGGTACTTTGGCAGTTTGGGGATCCACTCGGGGACATCCATGTTTACTGCTTAGTATCCATTTAAGGTCAAATACAACAAAATAAAGTTGCAATTGTTGCACTAAAAAACAAACAAATAAAAAAACTGTCTGTAATCCACGTAACTCGAGAACCGTTCGCCCCACTGACTTCAAAATCGACACATGCGTTCCACACCCCCACAGAGAGTGCAACGCGCTGGTGTCGAGTCCGTCGGATAGCCGGTTGTCCAGAACCAGCACAAAAGCCTCTGCCCAGGCTCTGGACCTGATCACCCCTATATCTCCATATATGGAGCTGGTCTGTTCTGACATCAGAATGATTGTTCTGACGTCTGCATATACTCCATATCTGGGCATGCCTGACAAAGAACTCCATATATGGGCATAAAGGGACACGACAAGATAATAGACAAAGAGTGTCACATAATAACTGGGTCACGGGGCATGTGTTTCCAACTTGCATCATTCCAAGTAGGCCAGACTGGCCAGTGCCCAGCGGGCACCACTCTAGTCTCTGTAAAAGTGTTAAAAGTATTAAAATAACACAATTGTACTTGGACAATTGGTCTCGGGCGAGCACCCCTCGCTTTTTAATTTGTAATTTAATAATGGACCCGGGATCCCAGGAATAAGGGCCGGGGGGGCCATGATTTGTAGCGGTGCTCCTGTCTAAATACAAACTGAGCACATAACAGTACATATACCAGATGCTGTATCACTATCAGTTAATGGATCTTGGAGAGCCAATATGAGGGAGATACAGTCTAGTGTGGAGTAAAATCAAATTATTTCTAATCCAATTATCTGTGTCTTTATGCAGTGAATAGACGGGCATGCCTCGGCATCTGTTTTTAAACACCATTCATTCACACATTCCTCTGTCTGCACACGGGCCTGAAGACTGAAGCACATCCCTTCAATGAGCACTTTGCAGATGTGATGCTCTCTATGGCTTGTTTTTTAATTAGAACGATTGTGCTGATTCCTTCCTCTGCTCCCGGGGTTCTCCGCCGTCACCTCGTTCTCCTCAAAATCACACAGTGAGACTTTCATGATCATTTTTAAGTGGTCTATTTTTGTGTGCGACTGTGCTTGAATACACGTACATTCAAGGACAATGGCTGTTGTACATGATGTGACAGAGCCTGTGTCCCCTGTGTGTGAGAGAGAGTGCCATGTGTTTGAATCACAAATCCACTTGTGAAGCTGATACTGTATACAGTATCGTGTACTATTGATGCTAATATTGTCTGCACCAGTAGTACAGTACAGTACAGTACAGTACAGTACAGTACAGCACAGCACAGCACAGCACAGCACAGCACAGTACAGTACAGTACAGTACAGTACAGTACAGTACAGTACAGTACAGTACAGCACAGCACAGCACAGCACAGCACAGCACAGCACAGTACAGTACAGTACAGTACAGTACAGTACAACAATCACATTATACTGGCCTCATGAAAGCAATGTACAGTACAGTACAGTACAGTACAGTACAGTACAGTACAGTACAGTACAGTACAGTACAGTACAGTACAGTACAGTACAGTACAGTACAGTACAGTACAGTACAGTACAGTACAGTACAGTACAGTACAGTACAGTACAGTACAGTACAGTACAGTGCCCCCTTCGGCCTGGTGGAGACAATGATAGAGAGAAGAGAGGAGCATAAAGTGCATAATAATATGACAATGTGAGTGCATAATATTTGCACGCCAATCTCATCCGTGTACTGACGCAGTACTATTTGCAAACAACACACACACACACACACACACACACACACACACACACACACACACACACACACACACACACACACACACACTCTTACAAACTGAAAGTGATGGCTAAGCACGGTGGCCATGGCAAACCTTCATTGCTTTACTTCTCTCTCCACCAGTCACAGAACCCCGCTGCTTTCATACAAATTATATTCTCTGTATATGGATGTTAATTCTCTCATGTCAGTTCTGTAAAGTTCAAGGCTGGCCTATACATTTGCATATGCTGTGTGGGAGACGCAATCTCAGATTCTCTCTTTTAATGAAGCTCTTTTAATGATAAAATAGCCCAGTTCTACTCTTCCAAGGCATTTACATCACATTAAAATATGTAAAATGTGTCTGCATTGTAGTATTCATAGCCTTCATGCACACCCATTTCACCCGCACCACAATAATTATTTATTGATACATACTATTTATGTACATAAACACCCCTCAGATGTGCAGTGCACTCCGACCAACCTCGCCAGAAGCACTGGAGCCCACAGTTGGATAATGAATGAGTACAGAATATTGCATTATTTCATAATTCCATCACTGCACTTGAGGACATTGTGGACCCTCCTGTGTCCTCCACTTTTCTCAATCTGTGCACACCAGGCAATTAACCATATCGCCTGTGTTTGGCTTAATATAACGGCTCTCTGGACTATAGTCCACTGTGACCTTTTGGAGTAGTTTAACTTTAACTCATGGGCAGTCATTCACAGACTCCAGATAGACGAGAAACCTCGGTTCTGGGCTCTTATATATGATAAACCTTCACCACGCTCAGGAAAAACAGAAAACATTGGTATGCGTACAGCTGCTGACTGACTGTTTTGAGATGTATAACCTTGTGAGAATCCACACACACACACACACACACACACACAGAGGGACTTCTCAGAAATGTGGAACAGGCACGTGCGCACACGCACAACGATATTTCAACCACACGCCACGGTATCCTTCCTTGTCAGATGGTAAGTATGCGTTCATGTGATTTGGTCAATAAATATTTAAAAAATGAATCACGCAACATTGGAGTTGGCATGAGAAAGTCAATGTGTCAACTGAAAAGAAATAAAATGTTTTGGATTTGCATCATGTCCATTATTAGTCCTTTGCTAACTCATGTGGATATTTTTTATAGCAGAGAGCAGAGCTATATGTGTAAGTATGTGTACACACGTATCCGTGGTGCAACACTTAACGTGGCCAGCCGCCAGTAGAGCGAGCATGTGCGCGTGTGCGTGCGCGACTGCGTGTGAGTAACATGAAAACACATGCCATGATTTTGTAAGTGTAAACTCTACTGCACCTTTACTCTGTGTGGGCGTCCCTGGAGGGTCCCCGGAAGTTCCAGACCCACAAGAACACGACCCGGTTCCGCCGAGCCGCCCCGTATCTGAAAGGTTGAGAAATGAGAGAGTTACCATGTGGGGGTCCCCTGGGTTCCCTGGAACATCCAGACCCCCAGGAACGTGCCCAGGGGGGTGGCCCGGTTCCGGCGAGCCACCCCACGTCCAAAATGGTTGAGGAATTACATGAGTTAACGTGTGGGGGTCCCCAGGTGGGCCCTCTACTCTACTGTACTGTACTGAAAAACCCCAAATCAAGTGTGTGTGTGTGTGTGTGTGTGTGTGTGTGTGTGTGTGTAACATCAAAAGGAAGATTTATATTTCTACTTTAAGGACTGCTATGTTGTATTATTAGAGTGATGCAAAAGTGTGTTTGATATTATGTGCTGAATTGTATCACAGAACACAGAACTCTGTCAATTCCGGCCATTGACATTGTTGTTGCCAATGATCCCCTGAGGACCAGCTGTTCCCTTCTATCACAGAACAGGTCCTATGGGGATCCTCGGCAACAAAACTCAATGGCCTGAATTGACAGGAATGCATTAGCAGTACTGAACAGCCATGATGATAAAGGTATATCGAGTTAATCACATCATAACACGGAGTCACAGACTGAGGCAGAGATGCCGTCCCACTACCCTGGCCACAGGAAACAGGGAAAGAAGGCAAGTTCCATAATGAACCAGTCGTTATACGGAAGGCCGCCATCTCGGCCAGATCAATTGGAATTTGCTTAGAGTTGGGCCCAGGGAGCCAATCCATTGAATTAATGCTCCAATAATAAAACCACCAAACTGAAGCACAAGAAAGGAGGGAGAGAGAGAAGCTGTCTCGTGGAACTGATTGTTGAGGGATTGAGGGATTGTATATCCCTCAATATGTATGGAAAAGTAAATACAATTTACAATTGAGGCATTTAGCAGACGCTCTGAATCCAGAGCTCTTACAGTTTTTCACGATTGTTGACACGCAAACACAATTTGCACAATCTTCCATTCATGTACCTTATCGCTCGACACAATTTGCACTACATCACACTCCCTTATCTGCATTAGACTCTGACGTTCCTTCTTTACACTCTGATGTCAATTACACATCACCTTGTTGTCCAAACACTACACACAATGTTCAGTTGTTGCACACACATCTCATGTAAAATCTCAAAGCATCAACATACAACACACATATTCAAATCTCTAAAAATTCAGATCTCAGATACTCAAATGCGTGAGTGGTTCGAGGACCACATTCTCATTTCCTGAATCCCATTGAGGAGTTATTTTCAGCTTGGAGGTACAGTATATGAACGCAACAGAGCCGGGTCCACTAATCCTGTCCATGGAGGAGGCCTGTCATCAGGGCTATATGAGCAGGCCGGTTTAGAGTCATGAAAATTAAAGTGTTTTGGCTGCAAATGTGTCTGCTGGTAGACAATCTCCCGGAAGGAAGTCACTGAGGTAGTTTCTGTCATCCAGAGCGACTAATCAGCGACACTCAACCAGCAATGGCCACAGTATGTGATCAATAGAGAGTTGATCTACTGTATATGACAAGATTATGGCAAGAATTACACAGCTAAATGTGGTCATTTTTGTCTCGAGGAAGTCTTCAATATACCTAGGGATAATTGTATGAATATCATACAAATTTGGAGGAAGAGGAGAACATCATGAGCCATTTCCCTTCATCACTTTGCTCCTCATGCCTTCCCAGTGGACCGGAGAAGCGTAAAGATGGGAGCAGGCGTGCATGCAGTGATGGACTACTATGGGGTAGCTGGTGAGTGTTATGTGTGTCACCAGACTTGCTTCATTGGGCATTTCCACTCTCATACCACTGGTCTTTTGCTCATCAGCAGCGGCATAAAGCTGTAAAAGAGAAAGTTTTTGTTTTTGAGGGGCGCTAGCCTCTCCTATATACAGGTTTAATGTTTGTTTTTAGTCACCGTTTGTTTTACATCATCATTACATCACCTAATCAACATGAGTTAGACTTTAATATATTAGCGCCCCTCACTTCACACAGGTGTGATTTTTGTATGACTAAACCCCAAAATAGGATCTTAACTTTAACTGATGTGTGGTATAATATGTCCAATAGTGGCACCATCACTTAAGCTACTCAAGCGGATCTGATGTATTGTCAGATGTCCAGCTTAACATAGCCACATAGCCATATACCCTCGTCTCTAGTCCTATACGTCGTAGAGGCAGACTAGAGTGCTAGAGGCAGGTAGAGTGAAACTGCAGTTTGACAGCATCTCCACGATGAAGATCAGCATAATGCAGATCAGGGACTGTCATCAGTAACATAAAAATTAATACAATTAAATAATAATAACGACGGTGTCGTAGTCCAACATCAACTTGGATGAGGTCCACAATATTTGTTTTACTTGACAATTGGCCTTTATTGATAGATCACAGTAGGTAGACAGGAAACGAGATGGGGGGAAGACACACAGCAAAGTTCGTCAGGCTCGGGACTCGAACCCGCGAGGCCGTGACACACTGTCATGCTAGATTACCAGCCAAGCTAGGGGAGAAATGTTAATTTTTTTCCTATTCCCTTTATTTTGTCTGCAGGGAGGGCAATAGGATGCTCAGCAGAATAGCCTTCATTATTTGCATTTTGAAAATAATAATAATAATAATAATCATAATATTACAAGTATTATGTATTTCACTTTCATACAGAAAATCCAGCATAACGTGCTTCACATAATGAAATGTATACGAAAACAGAGTGCATAATATGCAGAAATGTTTTTTTGTTTTGTTTTTTTTGACAATCACTGTACTGCATCCAACACAGTTTATGTTTGATTGTGGACAGTACTGAACCTTTTGTGTGAAAATTAGACAAGCAAACCTGTTTAAATCACTGTTTAACATGGGCGTCAATGGAAAATCACTTATTTCAGCATTATTATTATTTCCCCTACTTTCTTAGGACTTTTGATATGTTATTACTAACATATTTATGAAACAAAAAAAAGAACAAAGAATTTGTGTTGCAATTTGTTTGAGGTTGGCCCCTTTTTTTCTTAGATTGCCTGTACTATATTATTGCATGGCAAGGGGAGGGTAGAAGTACAATAGAAAATGGAGTGATGAGAGGTTGTAGCCTATATTAGATGATGGACTGATACAGAATGAGTGTAGGGGAGAAGGGAAAATATAGGTGAGGAGGCCCTTCTATCCTTTATAGTTACTAAATGGACACCAATAATGATAATGAGAGAGAGAGAGAGAGAGAGAGAGAGAGAGAGAGAGATGAGATCAGCATGAGCACACAATCCACACATCATCACCATTATAATCACCACTACCTGCACTTCACTGCACTCACATCATATTTAGTTCGCTGGAAGTGGGATGTGTGTCTTTGATGGAGGAACACTACAAGGTTGCTTTGTTCTCAATG
>NC_139699.1:49329694-49472194 GCF_964188405.1 Protomyctophum parallelum | reverse complement strand
TTCACTCGTCTCTGGCAACTCTTTTTTTTTATTGTGTCAAATATCCCAGAGCTGTTTCATTTGATACAAATCACACAAACGGAAACATTAAAACGTGCAACTGATGTTTCCAAATTAATCAGAAGCAAAGCCTGAATAAAGCCTGAATAACATGTCATTCTCCGATCGTTTTATGACTTGAAACTCCACATAATAATTATAGGCTTACTCTACTGCTCGTTTTTGCATAATTAGCAGCTGGAAAGCCCGTCGAGGCTATAGCCCAGACTACTATTGATTTAACGTAAAGTATGGGAGTTCAACTTTTTTCACGCATTGCTTGTACAGCCTATTTTGCGCCCTACTACGGTGCTAGTGCTGTTACGCACGCAGATCATGAACGACAAATTGTTCACGCCATGATGGGGCTACAATAAGAAGCGAGTGCGTGCGCGTTACAGCGCACGCACGTTCCAGTACCTTGGACAGCGCAGAGCGCTGCAGTCAGTGGTCGGTGTCTGTGTGTGTGTGTGTGTGTGTGTGTGTGTGTGTGTGACTGTGTGTGTGTGTGTGTGTGTGTGTGTGTGTGTGTGTGTGTGTGTGTGTGTGTGTGTGTGTGTGTGTGTGTGTGTGTGTGTGTGTGTGTGTGTGTGTGTGTGTGCGTGCATGCCTGCATGGTGCGGCGCCCCGATTCAACCGGTGGCTCTTGGACTCGTGCATGGTGTGTGTGTGTGTGGTCAACGCGCCGGAGTGAGCCTGGCAGAGTCAATACGGAAACAACGGGAAAAGCCATTGATCTTTCAGGATTCCTCGTTCTCTCCCCGACAGTATACCGTGCAGCCTCCAATTGTCTCGGTTTGGGTAGGCGTGCCGGTGGATGAGGGGGGTTCTTCTTCAGTCGAGAAGCTGTGTTGAGGAGTATAGGCGTCAGGCAAGTAGTATAGCCAGGCTAGAAAAGGAATAGGTGACTATAATATAGCTGGAAGGCGGACTGGAGTGGAGTGCAGGTGGTGCCTTGAGAGCTTATAAGGATGCTGGTGGTGGGAAATGCCTGGCGACAGAGACGACGAGATTTGTCAAAAGGCACTAGAACTCCTGTCGGATCTTTGTTCTAGGGGGGAAGTGCAGAACGAAAACTGTCTGGATTTCATTTACTATTTCCGAGACCTCGCCAGACCACGCTACACGGATTCAGGTGAGCCGTGCAGTTTTCAAACTATAACTATACGTATCGCTGCCTGCCTCAGTGCCTGCGTGAGTTCGCTGTTTGGAAATGTGCCATAGCTATGCATGTGTGTCTGCAATAAAATACTCAAAATACAGCATGTAGTAGAACTAATTGAGTTACCGAGTTTTTACTATAGTCCTTTTCATCATTTTTAGCCTATACACACTGCATGGCAGCGGCAGCGCCCTGGAATGGACGCGAGGTTGTATGATTTTTTGAGTGGTGCCTGGCTTACGGAGCTATGTGTGTGGCTGGGTGGGTGGCTGGCTGGGTAGCTGGGTCTGAGCACGAAAACAGCATGGTTGTTTTTCACCATTTGTGTGCAACCTAACACACACACACACACACACACACACACGCAACTGTATGATTTCGGGTGTGCCAGTACAGTAGCCTACAGTGCCACTGTGACAGTACAGTACAGTGCAGTATGCACTAGGGTATACAGTAGAGAGACCCCCAACATGGTATTCCGGGGACCCCCCCAGGGACCCCCGGGGGACCCCCACATGGTAACTGTCATTTCTCTACCGTTTTGGACGTGGGACGGGTGCGTTCCTGTGGGTCTGGAACTTCCGCACCCCCCCCCCTCCCCTATCAAGGCCGATTATTTATTCTGCATTTGAGCCACGGACCACCACTTTTAGCCTCTCAGAAAAAAAACGAAAGAATATTTTGTTTTCGTGGGATCAGATTTCAGTCCACAATTCCATGCTGTATTTATGTTATTGACTTAGCCTACAGGCAAACGTTGATCAAAATGATTTTACATTATCTTAATTGACTTAAGTAATGCATGATGTTTAACAAAACTCTTGAGAGTGTAAAATGATACACTCTCGTGAGTTAAAGATCCATGAGGGTCCATTTGGTTACCAACTTTCCATCATTTAGCTGGGGATCGGAACCCCCTCAAGGACCACTGGTGGTCCCCGGACCACTGCATTGAAAACCACGGCACTGTAATCACGACCACAGTAGGCAACCACGCTGTGTTGCTGACATTTCCAAATGTCATGCATATTGCAAGGCAAAGGCATGACTTGACACATGACACATCTTAACGCGCGGATGTCCGTGCCATGCCGAATTATGAACACCATACCCTCACCAATAACGTGTGCAGTGCATGCGTAGCCAATAAAGTATAGGCTTTGTGGATGGAGGGGTGGGTGGGAGCCTAGGAGGGTAGAGGGTGGCGGGGTTGGGGGGTGTTACACAAGAGACAAGGGCTATCACACCTCTGTTCCGTTAACTTCACCATGTTAGTCACTACTGTCAAAAATCCCTTTCTGTCTCTCCTCTCCTTTCTTCTCCAGTATCACCCCCCCCCCCCCCCCCCCCCCCCACATCTCTCATGCGCACGCACGCACGCACACATGCACACACCTTGCTCACCCCGAGACGCATACATCTACTGCTTTCTCTGTCTATATAGGCATGTTTTCCTCTATTCTCCAATCCTCCCCCTAGCTTGTCTTTATACCTTGCATTGACAGATCATGCTGAAGTGGGACGTCAATCTACTGAGGCGATATTGAATCACAGCGGGTGGCTTAGATCCCACAGGCATGGCCTTGATAGCACGTGCAGGCCAACATTGTGACACATTAATACAGTGTCTAGGGGAAGTAGATGAAAGGCAGGGATACGAGACTAAAGACTGGTATCAAGATTGGCAACTCAACAGCAAGGTATTGACATATTTGACATGATGTGACCCAGAGCTGGAGGGGTGTGTGTGTATGTGTGTGTGTGTGTGTGTGTGTGTGTGTGTGTGTGTGTGTGTGTGTGTGTGTGTGTGTGTGTGTGTGTGTGTGTGTGTGTGTGTGCGCGTGTGTGTGTGTGTGCGTGCGTGCGTGCATGCGTGCGTGCATGCGTGCATGCGTGCGTGCATGTACTCAGTCAGTTATTGACATAGCCTACAAATATTGATGGAAACAAAATAGTATATCCTTGCAATCCTTACGGTTCAATACCTCATATGGAAAAATAATGATTGTAAGAATCAGATCAAAGGCAATTGAAGCTACTACATGGCTTCAGAATCAGTGTTTGAAATAGAGATCACACATGCATGGCTGTAAGAAAACAACACTATGGTTCTGCTGCTCTTTCAAGGATAAATTCAGGCAGTCAGGCACACAACCATGTTATCTGCTGTGACAGACAATGCATGTGCAATGAATGAAAGGAAAGAAAAGAACTGCTGCCCACATAATCGTTGGAAGTTTTTGTGCCACTTGTTGCAAAATTGACAACTCACACACACGCACGCACGCTCTTCAATGGACTGAAGATGTCTTGTTCTGGCCAGCACCTACGTATACTAGGATTATAGGTTATATATATATATATATATATATATATATATATATATATATATAATATATATATATAATACCGGGATTTTATTCTTTGGGTGTGTGTGCTTTCTGAAAACTTGAACTAAACCTCCTCCACAACATAATAGGCTACCAAGAAATGTTACGCAAATTTCATACAAGAGCACACCCATAATCCCAGCCTATTCTGTATTATAAACTAGAATGGCTCCTTTGCCATTAAAACAAGAGAGGAAAATGCTTGGGATTAGTGTGGGAATTGTGGGAATACCCCAGATTATGGCCCTCATAAATTACCATAAGTGTACCATGATTTTCCATGGCTACTTTGCGTACAGAGAAAATGTTGACACATTGTCAGGCTCCATAAGTAAGGGGTAAGACCCTTTCAGTACGTGTACAGTACATTCTCATACACGGAGAACACATCAGAAATGCTTCAATAATGCATGAGACATTTCTATGGTAATGTTCCCACAAGAACGCCATCAAAAGTCATCCTGGGGGACACGGCAAATGAGAACATCAAAAGAATGGGGAGGTTCCAGGAAGTGCTTTTTCAGCTCTAGAGCAGCAGGAAGTGCTTCTACTCTAGAGCACTTGATTAGCATGTGGTCCACACTCTGGTTGTTGTGATGCCGTCTCTGTGAGTCCTCCCTAAGGTTCACATAGATTTGGTCTACACTCTGGTTGTTGTGATGCAGTCTCTGTGAGTCCTCCCTAAGGTTCACATAGATTTGGTCTACACTCTGGTTGTTGTGATGCAGTCTCTGTGAGTCCTCCCTAAGGTTCACATAGATTTGGTCTACACTCTGGTTGTTGTGATGCCGTCTCTGTGAGTCCTCCCTAAGGTTCACATAGATTTGGTCTACACTCTGGTTGTTGTGATGCAGTCTCTGTGAGTCCTCCCTAAGGTTCACATAGATTTGGTCTACACTCTGGTTGTTGTGATGCAGTCTCTGTGAGTCCTCCCTAAGGTTCACATAGATTTGTGTGAGTCAGGCAGGCAGTGTTGGCAGCCTGCCAAGCGGACTGGCCCCGGGATCAATGTCCTCAGATCTCCCTCTGCCGCGCCACATCATGACCCCAAATCGCAGAGTTAGAGATGCCCGGGAGTATCGCAGCTCGATAACGCACCGTTTGATTCAATGGCTCTGGGTGGTCTGAACGCCAGCCCACTCGTGATAAGTCCTGTATTAGGTTGTTGCTGCTGCCTACTGCATCGTTTCCCATGCAGACCTTCCCTAAGGTTAAGGACCCCGAATAGCCACAGCCTCTCGCTACGACAGTATATGCAATCGAAGAAAGAAAAGAAAATAACTGCTGCCCAGATTGCAGTTTTTGTGCCACTTGTTGCAAAACTCTACAGAGACACGGGAGATGGCAGCACGTGGATTGATTTGACAACTCTATGGATTACAAAATGACAATTTCACCTGAATTCACTTTTTAACTCAATATACTTTATTGGCTATGATGAAGTACTGTATAGTACAGACCCAGGGGTCTAACGTATGCCAATATATGTATACTGTGTGTATGTGTGTGTTCTGTGGCCTTTCCTGTAACCTGTGGCCTACTGTATGCACTAGCTGCATCCTTACTTACTTTGTATCTTCCAAGTCTTTTAGGATTTAGAAACAGTAAATTATATCAATAACGATAACAATAATTTGTACCGGTATATCATTAATGCTCATCAATCAATGTATTCCCACACCGGCTTTATTTATCTAATGTTTATGCCTTGATTTGCTTGTGTATTGCCTTGCTTTACATCATATGCAAGGCTACGCAGTATGCACTCTATACAAAAGAGTTTCAGTTCAGGATGTTCCACACTTGCATAAGACGTTCTTTGATTTTGATCACAGCCTAAAGTCTCTCTCTCTTTCTTTTGTTGAGATGTCTTGTGTCTGACAGTCACATTATAAAAGTGAAATTCAAACTCATCAGCTGTAGGCGTGTTTCACCAATATGCATGGATATGCAAGTAGACCCTTTGATTATTAGGCCTCGGGCATGTTGATAATGGATATAACAAATCTTCTGACAAGCTACATACATTCAGAGATTAATTGATTCATTGTACTGTAATTCAGTCCTTCACTCTACAGTCTACTGTAAAGTGGTAGTACTGTATATGTTTTTCATGCAGTACTCATACTAGTGTACAATACTGTAACTTTGCATGTCAGTTTACTGAATGGACATTTAGACTGAAAATGGAAATGTGTACTTTTTGTACTAATAAGTAAATAGATCATTTCACCAAATGACATGATTAGGACAATTTTCTTTCAAATTTCAAGTTAAAATTTGAATTTAAAGTGGACAGGAGGTGCACGCACATCCCAGTAAATGTTTTAAACCAACCTTCATGTACTGCGTCAGCAGAGAGTGAAGGGAAATGTTGGGATTAAAAGAACAAAGCAAGTTAAAATGGCAGACAAAAGCATCAGATGCTACAGGCATCAGTGGATCTGCACTGTACCATCAACAGTACACTATAATGGCTTTAATGTCATGCATCAGACCATGCAACGTAAGACTATAAAATACCTCTATGCTGTTGATGAACATCAAAGGTGATGGCCTGGTCTCTTTAACTGTCATGTGAATTCCCCTGATCATGTCCTATCCAACGCTACACTCATTAAGACCCCTTTTAAGTCGTTGAAACAAAAGCTATATTTTAAATTTGCCATTATCCGCTGACTGCAGAGCTATAATTTTCTATATGCTCTTGTGATTGTATATGTTTAAGGTCTAAGCAGGCACCAAGCTTAGATTTAATTAAGATGCAGTCACTTACATATCACTCATGAGCATGGAGCAACAGCCTAAGCAGGGAAATTTGCATTTGCCCATACTTCTCATTTTGAACAATGATTAAATAAATCACATTCTATTATTTAACAATCATGGATTGCGAGGGCTTTCCGTGAAACGTTCATTACTCTGATGACGGTGTACTTGCCGCCAAAATGTTAATCACCGTTATTTAGCACCTTGAAAATAAGGGGTCATTCCATTATTGTCCACAAGGCTCCAGTGCTTTGTTCCTTTTGTCTGCTGTTGTGTCCTGCGTCTCTGAGGCTCCCTTTCTTGTCTTTTAATATTACCTGAATATATTGTAGCAGAGAACATACAGATTCACCCTCTCTGAACAGGACAGGAGGAGGATGTTGAAGGGTAAAGTAGCTGTTTTGTCAAGACAGGTCTCCTGGTGCCTACATGTATTCATCACCATATTTATCTGGCCCAGCCTGTGGTCCCCATATGCTTCAAGAGATTGAACACTTATGAACGCCTCCCCAGCTGGCGTGAAGGACTATACCGGTGTTCATGAAGGGACTGTCTGTGATGATGCCGAAAGGAAAGTCTCACAGCCCTGAGCTCAAGGCCCACTCAAGCCCCCAGAATGGCTGGCCATGCAGTGTTGAAACGGTAAGCCCTATTGGTCAGAGCCGTGCGGGTACAGGCTTTAGATTAGACATATACTATTTGTCCGACTGTCATTAGACCGACAACCTTCCTCAAACGTGAGCAGCGCATGTCGACCAGTGGTGTCATGCTCGCATAGAACGCAGTACCACGTGCACGCGGCACGCGCAGAGCAGTGCACGTACATGCACGCTAGAACGTGTCCCCCTAGATTCAAGAGAAGACGCACCTAACCAACCTCGCGTCACCAGACGTTCCAAGACGCACCAAGTACCCAGTGGTCTAGGTTTAGACCCAGTGGTCTAGGTTTAGACCCAGTGGTCTAGGTTTAGAACCAGTGGTCTAGGTTTAGACCCAGTGGTCTAGGTTTAGAACCAGTGGTCTAGGTTTAGACCCCCCCCCCCCCCCCCCCACACACACATTTTCACACCGTGGCAAGTACCGTGCCAAATTCAAATGGCTACTACTTTACATAACAACAGCTTTAACTGTTTATACCTGAGCGCACGTAGCCTATACGGTAAGCATGCACACTTGCAGCAGTAGGCTATGGCTCCAGTAGGCTACTGCTGCTGTGAGGTGTTCTGCACACAAGAAGAATGCCTCCTCCTCCTCCATCAAAGAACAGATTAATTTGTCCAAAGCAAACGTTTTAGTTTTGCTAGTGCAGTAAAGATGTTTGTCTGACTAAGGTCACATTCTCACCTAATACTTCGGTAGACTCATGCGTATGGGCGGAGATTTGGGGATTCTTGCATATTTAATTTGCTGCGGTTTGCCTTCACACTGTCATCCGTAGCAATTGGAAACGCAGCAGGGGGGACCTTTATCAATGTGTTCCATTCATAAACCTAGCCTACAACACAGCCTACAACACAGTGAAATCTATTGTGATAAAATTATACTCATAACGTGCATGTGTCGTGCCGTCTGGGACTGGACCCCCCCCCCCTCTCTCTCTCACTATACGCACGCAGCCACAGTGCCACACACTGTTCTTTTGGGTATGCAGGCACAGCGCTGAGCGCACTGATATAACAGACAGCAGCGCAAAATGTTTACACGTTTATTGAGATGAAAGTTCCAGTCCCCACTAGTCCCCACACAGTGACAGCACTCCATGTTTACGGCACGCACAGACAGACAGAATATTCTGTAGGCTATAATACTATTACACTGCACTGCAGTGTTCTTCTTTCTTAAGCAATTGATTAATGTACTCGTCCTCATTTCGATCAGGGCTTCAGTCTCCTCATTCGACCACGTCTATCCACGGTAACGGGACATCTTTGCGCTGCGTAAAATATGCTTTCTCCGTCTCCAACTGTGTTCAGCTCCTCACCCGCCACATTGTTTGCTTCATTTCCTTTATTTACAGCAGATTGCATTCACACCTGCACCGAATCGTAATCAAGTGCGATTGGAAGCGAAGCGAAACCCCCGTTTTTGCTCGGAGTATAATGCGGTTCTTTGATACGCATTACGATTCGAATGAGCCTTCACACCTGCCAAACGAAGTGCACTTTCTGAAAATGCGCAGCAGAATTGGTTTTAATCGCAGCAAAGCTCTCTGGTATGAATGTGACCTTAGTCTACTTTTGTGTTTGTGTGTCTAAAACTCTCATACACTATTTAACAATAGGCTTAGGCTATGCAGCTGTTCTGTGTTCATGCTGCGATGCACACATGCACACGTGTGCACGTGCGTGCATGTGACGTTCCGTGGTACCAAAGAAAAATCACCTTGACACCGTCACACCACTGATGTCGACCGCATGTCCGACCGTTGTTTCCGCATGGCGGTCCGTTGATGTGTCTAATCTGCGTGTGCATTCCACCCGTGCGTCGAGCATGAGGAAACCCCATGCATCTGGGATGATTGGCATTGAGCACTGCCAATTCTTGGAGCCTAAATCGAAATAATGTGGAAGTAGAGCGTTCTTCCGGGTGCTTCTAAACGCCACTGAGCAACTTCCATCGAAACAAATAGTAGGGGTGATCCTTTATAACTCGGTTCAGTTCTTTTTGGTTCTTAGTCATGTATTAAATTGTTTATAGGATCGATATAAGTAAATTAATATATGATAACCATCCCACAGTATAGTAGCTTTTTCATAGTTTATATTTTTTGCATATTTTCCTATTATAATGCCTCATTTGCATATTAAAATTGTCTTTGTGTATAAGTAATCACCTGGGGAAGTTTCATGGTGATAACAATCTAATATAGGTATGGTTTTGCACACTCAATTCATAATTAATGTTCCAATTTTGTAGTTCTGGCTCATGGTCTAAGAACCACAAAGAACTGAACCGGTTGAACCGGTGTAAAAGGGGTCTATGAGGCCCACATACAGTTTTCCCCCTGCTAAAAACTATAAATTGTATTCACTCTGCCTACTTTCTATCAACCCCTTTCATATATTGTGGTATATGCACTCTTGGCTTTACAAATTTGATTGATTTATTGATTGATTGATTGATTGACTGAATTATTTATTAACAGATTGGAGAATTACAGTACATTTCAAGCACAACTCAATACAAATCTGTTAACTGTGGACGACAAAATAAAGCATTACAATAGGGTCCACCATGTTCAATTCATCATAACGTTTAGAGACGTACAAATATACAGTTCTATATAGCCCAAAACAGGAAATCATCATAGAGTAGGTAAAAAGGGGAAAAACATATATACACGCACGCACGCTCACACGCACACACACACACACACACACACACACACACACACACACACACACACACACACACACACACAGTCAGTTCCTGGGGCCATGATGAATGACTCTCGAGGACAGACAATTAAATTAGGTTAATCCTAATTAAGCTCGTCAAGGATAAACAAGAACAAAATAAGCTCCACAAAGCATCTTTATTATATAGACGCATAGTCTTTATTTTTTTGGTTTTCTAATTCAATCGTGCCATTTTAATATTAACTTATGCAGATGTATTCCTAGATTACACGACGGCTCACAACACCTGTTTTGTTTTCTTTCTCCTCCTCAACCTGACCAGATGTATCTGTGAGCCTCCTGTCCCTGGTGGTGACCGCGTGTGGACTGGCCCTGTTCGGGGTCTCCCTGTTTGTGTCCTGGAAGCTCTGCTGGATCCCATGGAGGGAGAGCGGGCCCGCTCCATGCAGCACCAAGGAGGCCCACCACGGGCTCCTGAGCCCTCCCATAAACCCCTTACCGCAACACTCTCCGCCACCGCGGCAGCCCGTCTACACCGCCGTCGACCCGCCTGCTACAAACAACAACAACCGCCGTGAGTCCTTCCAGAGCTCCATCGCCGGAGAGCCCACGCCTGTGGCGTCGTCGGGCGTGTCGGCGGAGCCCCCCTCCGCCCCCGCCGTCACGCCGGTGTCACCGCCACCTGTCGTCAAGCCCACGCCGGAGGCGGCTATGAAGATCAGTCACACGTCGCCGGATATTCCCCTCGACGCCCTGCAGAGCAAAGGCCGGGAGAACGGGATGCACGCCAACCCTCGTATTCAGAGGCAGACCACGGAACCCCCGCCCTCTGGTCGCTTAATGTCTGATTTTGGGTGAGTAGATTCATTTCCATTGTTGTGTTTTCATTTCATTTCATATAGTGATATCTCATATCTGCTGTTATATTTAATTTCATTTCATTGTGATGTCTGCTATAATGTCAAAATGCCTTTAGTCCAAGCTGTTCTTGTGTAATGTGTGTGGGTATGAACAAACTGGTTGTTGTTAGACAAGAAAAAAGAAGGAGAGGGCCTAGTTAACAAAGTACAGGGATGAAGTTGTGTAATTCTATAACTCAGCAGCAGCCTTCCTTTTTGTCTTCTTAATGGTGTGTGTGTGGCGGCGTGGGTGTTCATTCTTTACAGACAGAGCTCCATCCGCAGACAAATGAACCTGTCCAACCCAGATTTCAACATGGCCCAGTTCCAGAGGCAGGACTCCCTGACGGGGATGGGACTGGGCCTCGGTCGTCTCAAACCCGAGCTCTACAAACAGCGCTCCCTCGAGGGTGACGAAGGGGGTCGCAGAGGCGGAGGATGCGGTCGCCTCAACTTTGTCGTCAAATTCGACTGTGACCTGGAGCAGCTGATAGTCAAGATCCACAAGGCAGAGGACCTGCCGGCCAAGGACTTCTCCGGCACGTCCGATCCATACGTCAAGATCTACCTGCTGCCCGACCGAATGACCAAGCACCAAACGAAGGTGCACCGAAAGACACTGAACCCCGTGTTCGACGAGGTCTTCCTGTTCCCCGTGGCGTACTCCGAGCTGCCCACGCGCAAGCTGCACTTCAGCGTCTACGACTTTGACCGCTTTTCCCGCCACGACATCATTGGCCAGGTGGTGGTGGACAACTTCCTGGATCTGGTGGACTTCCCTCGAGAGACGAGACTCTGCCGGGACATCCAGTACGTCTCCACGGTGAGTCGACACTTCATACAGTATAGGCTATGTTTACTGATAAATATGAAGAGGCTCTATATGTGACCGTTTATTTTATTTTCGTTTTTATGAAAGCAGTGAATCATAGCTTCAAATTGTTCCGTTTGACCCACCGGTTTTGGATATATGGCTTATAGAGTATAATGTCTTGACGAAAACAGCGAGTTGAGAAAACAGGCTTGAAAGGTTCACTTCTGTGGACTCTAACATTACACCTAGCTATATGTTTAAGCATTTATTTCATATTTACATGTCAATTTCAGACATTTATTTCAGACATGCTCTAGACCCTGAAGAGTCTGTCTGTGCT
Organism: Protomyctophum parallelum; assembly: GCF_964188405.1. Taxonomy (NCBI): domain Eukaryota; kingdom Metazoa; phylum Chordata; class Actinopteri; order Myctophiformes; family Myctophidae; genus Protomyctophum; species Protomyctophum parallelum. The sequence goes on along the minus strand of NC_139699.1, from coordinate 49,460,422 downwards.
ATTAACTCATTTTGGATAAAAACGTTTTTCACCTCTGCTGAACAGTTAGTCTTGCCGCCATCACAATGACTGTCTCTGTATCAAAAATAGTCACATTATGTTAAAACGATCCCTGGCTAATAAGCCTTACAGGTATATGCCTTAATACATTATAATTGCCCTATGTACTGTAACTAAAATTAGAAATAAAGATTTGCTCCAAGTTCGCTCGCATTGCTGGCAGTGCGGATGAGGTGTGGGCACTCCTGTGCAAGTTGATGATGCCCATGTGTGGTCCAGCCCTATGGAATGTATGGAATGTATATGTGCTAATTAAAAAGAACGTAATACTTCCTACGGTTCACATGAGCATCAAAGCAATATTTTAAATACTTTTTTATTAGCACATGCATTCCATAAATTCCACAAGGCTAGAACACACATGGATAAATGACATCAACAACTTGTGACCTGAGCTGTCCCTATTGAGCAATAGATGAACTATTTCTGAAATTAAAATATTTAAGGTGTATTTATTTTTTTAAAGCAAATGAGGCTTATTATCCAGGGAAGTATTGTGCTACAACACTGAGCTTTTGGCAAAATAAAAAGGCAGGCAAAGTGCAGTTTTCTGGTATAATTACTTAATTTTCATCACAGGCTAGAGACCTTGCTTTTATGTTGTCATGCTTCATTTGATGTTGTCACCGTATCTGGCATATAAACTACCCAATTGAGTCCATCTTCATAGCAGAAGATGCAGCTCACTGAGCTGTCTGCCCGGATGAATGAGGGAGCAATTAGTTTGCTGCATCAGCTGAATAGGACTCACTCTGAAAAGATTGTGTGTTTTTTTTATACCACACTTTCATGTCCTTGAGCAAAGTTTCAGATCAATGTCATGATAAGTATAATGATCAATGTTAAGGAGACGACTGGGTTGTTGGTGGGATACGTTGAGATTCTTTTATACACGTCATGCATGTCTCAAACCCACAATGCAATATTTTGTATAATGTAATTATTGAGTGTTGCTGTGCACAAAAACGTTGGTAGCATTACAAATTACAGGTAAATACAAAAAACTTGATATATTCCATTTATCCCCCTCTATTTCCCATTCCAAGTGGATTTGTCTTGTATGTAACGCCAGCTCCGTTATTCCAAAGCCCCCTCAGGTACATTATTTTCAGCAATGGTATAATAACTTTTTTCGGTGGGTAGATCTTGTTGAGCTGGTCATTTTGAAAGTAGCTCTCAAGTCAAAAAAGTGTGTGCACCCCTGGATCATATACTATAGCCAGTGGACACAGAGAGACATCCTCATTAAAAAACACATTTACAGCTGGTATAGTCATTCCACTTATGGAGTTTCACTTGCCCTCCCTGGGGCCACTTCTGTCAGGAAAGAGGGAATTGCACGCCTTGGATGATAAAGCATAATGTGATCATGAATAATAGTGTCGTGCTGCTGCGTGTAGAGGTGTGGGAAAATAATGAGGGCACGACAAGGATCCGTTTAGCAGACTTCACTGAGGTCAGTGCATACAGACTTCACAACACACAATAACCTGTCGGATGGCTTGATCAACAAGCATGGTCATTAATATGGCATTCTAGTTCGGGAGAGACTTGTCCATCAATGCAGTGAGCTCGAGTACCTGATAACGTGTTATCAGGTACGTTACACACATCACAACCTGTCATATAATGAACTGTCACAGAACTGTACTACCCATCACAACAATAGCCCATTGTAAAGTCACATGAAAGGAGTACGTGCATTTTTGTAGTTCAAACAATCATTAGAACTATAGTGGAGGACCACACATCCTGACAAGCATTTGGAATAGGAGTTGAAGCATTACATTTTCGGTTCTACAAGTACATATTTTTACAATAGCTGATCTAGTATAGATGGCTATTTTCAAATGTTCCGCCTCTCATATATTTGGCCAATGTTCGACCAGTTTTTATAGTATTATTATTATTATTATTAAAAAGCTCTTAAAAGTCCCGATGTGACTTCACTGTCATCTGAGGACACCTCCCCGCCCCGTCTCCCTCTCTCTCGCTGATAGTGATATTTGGATGGCATTTGATCTTCATAATAATAATAATAATAATAAAGCTTTATTTCTATAGCACCTTTCAAAACAGGGTTACAAAGTGCTTTACAAAAGCAAACAGCACACAAAGTATTATTATTATTATTGATAGTATTACACCTTTCACGGACCGTGCCTGCCTGACCATCCATTTCAAAATATTGTCACGAACAGCAGCTTGGGCAGGTGCCGCGCGCCGCACAGATATTTATGAGAATGTCTCCAGTGACAGCACTGTTTTGACCAACAGCTGTCAGCGTGTGTGTGCGTGTGTGTGTGTGTGTGTGTGTGTGAGCTAAACCACCTGTAATGTGCCATTGATCCTGCTCAATTTTCATGGCATGTGGGATTGACATTTATAAGACTTCTCCCCTCCCATCGATTACAGGCAGGCAATTCATTTCGGCCCAGAGAGGTCATTGATGCTGAATCAATGAGGCGCTGCAGCTGTGTGTATAGACAACACTATCACAAACACATGATGACAACATCATTTAGTATGATTTAACCACTTAAACCCCAGGGTCCATATTCCGAGGGGAAAACCTTGGCCCTCATTTATCAGTCTAACATGATTTAGAAACCAGAGCAGATCAGACCGCAGGAGTCATCTATACGAAAGGGCTCACGTGTGATTTTTCAAAGGGGCGTATCTTGCCAATCACAGCATTAGAACTGTCGAGCCTTTATAAATGTGGCAGCTGAAAACGATGGTCATTTAAATATTCAGCCCTTGTTTCAGAGGCCTCTCCCATTCGTTGTGTTTTTTGACACGAAGAAGCGGAATATGGCCAAGAAGAGAAACTTCTCCAGTGTGGGAATTTAAACCAGTGTGTATTCATACACAAACCTATTCAGAATCAGAATCAATCTTTGTCACATCACATGGTTTGGTTCCAACCTGTTGGTTGAAATGTGCCTCAAATCTTTGAATCTTGAATCTTTGAATATATATTCAAATCTTTTAATATATATTATTTTAGAGCGAACGTTTTTAACTAAAATCTTTGCTTCTGGGGGATCGGCGGGTCGCTGGAACCATTTTCAGATGGGGGTCAGCAGCATATTACATATAATGTTTGGGGTCCTTGACTATGAAATAGTTTCAGAATGACTCGCATAGAAACATAGGGTTTTTCAGAAAACTGTCAGGATTTAGAAGACATTTGTAGAATCTCGTGTCGAATCTAAATGGGTTAAAGCACGTCATCCACGTCGCTGTCCACTTCCTCATCGAAGTCGGCCTCCTCTTCTGCAGCTGTCGCTGCCGCAGAGGTGCTCACGTTAGCAGCTCGCATGGCCTTCGTCAGCCCGTCCAGCTGCTTCCGCTGCAGCTCCCGGCTCCGAGCGTCGGCCCGCTCCTGGCGGAGCCGCTCGTACTCCGGCCGGTACTCCGTCTCGTACTCCTCGGCGGCCTCCGCCACCCGGACCAAGAGCTCGTCCAGGCCACTGCCCGTGACCGCCGACACGCCCACCACGCGCAGGCCGGCGTAGAACTCGTCCAGCACCAGGCTCATGGAGCGCGTCAGGTTGCTGACGTACGACGTCTCACGGCTCAGCGCGTCCTGGAACGCCTCAAAGTCCCGCATCCACTCCACGGCGAAGCCGTGGTCCCGGACGTCCGTCTTGTTCATGACCACGACGAAGGGCAGCCGCGTCCGGTAGAGGATGCTGCAGGCGTACAGCATGTTGGACATGAAGGTGACGGGGTTGGCGCTGCGCGACGTGTCCATCACGTACGCCACCACGCAGGGGAACGACGAGGCCAGGGCCTCCGTGATGACGGCGCCGGACGCCGACCAGGTGAACACCTCAATCTGCCCCGGCGTGTCGATCAGCACGTGAGCGTGGTCGCGTTGCCTCTTCTCGACGAACGCCACCACCTGGTCGAAGCGCGTCGCGAACAGGTTGAGGGAGGTCACGATGGCGCCGTTGGGGCCGAGGCCGTACTGCCTCATCACCTCCTTGTAGTCAACGGTGTCGCGGATGTCGATGTTGACGGGGAACGGCACCTTGTGCACGGCGGGGTCCAGGTTGACGACGTACGGAGCCGACTCCTTGGCGTGAAGGTGAGCTGTGAGCCGCTGCACGAGTGTTGTTTTTCCCGAGCCCGCCATGCCCAGTACTATGAGACACACAGGCTTCTGCTGTGCGGTGGCGGCGCCACCATCACCCGAGGACGGTTGTGGTGTCTGACGGTCACTGTGTCTGCTGTCACCCGAGGACGGTTGTGGCGTCTGACAGTCACTGTGTCTGCTGTCACCCGAGGACGGTTGTGGCGTCTGACAGTCTCTGTGTCCGCTGTCACCTGAGGACGGTTGTGGTGTCTGGCGGTCACCCCGTCCACCTTCGCAGAACGTGTTCTCCATGGAAACGTCCTCCGTTCCAGAGGAGCCTGCTGCAGTCGCCATGATCAGTATTTTGCGGAACAGCTGTTACTGCCGTAAAGGATGCGCCAGTGTCGTAAAACTATACATGGGACGTGTTAAACGCAGAGAATAAATGTTGTGTATAAGTGTAGTGACTAATATTCCGAAACAATTACATGGGAGTAATTTATTATTATGAATAACTCTGGGATCAGACCTTTTAACGCTTCTATCAATAACTTTGGGGTTAGTCTTGTATCAGTAATTATTCTAAATAAATGCTTTGGAAGCCCCGTGCAAAGTGAAATGAACCCAAGCTGCACAAGCTTTTATATTGGCGGGGTGTTATCAGCATTAGTTCCGACCTCGCATTGTGACTGTCTGAGACACATTGGCAATGTTTCCAAATATAGAAAATACTAGCAGCACCATTAAAAAGGCACCTATGTCAGTCACCTATGACGTCAGTATTCATATGTCCTTTTATAATGTGTCTTAGATGGGAACTTTAAAACACTATTTCAAAGCTTTTAACACTTTTAACAATCTTTGAGGGGTGTTGTTTTTGAGGGGCGTTTGTCTCATACATAAGACAAACATAAGACAGACATGGCTGCTCCCCGTGCATGATGTCATGTGGCAGCCAAGTCTATGGACTTGGAGTGTGATGGTGTGTAGTCTCAGAAACACTTCCCGTTCCCTTCTACACCACTCAAAAATGCAATAAACACAATCAATTCATACTTTGAGAAAAAGGAATATATCAAACATTTATAGTAAAATACAGGACATAAATCCACCCTCTTAACAACACTAAATTGGCATGGGAAAGGGGACTTAGGTGTCTCGGATGAGACATGGTTTAGTTGTTTAAAACGGTACACACACCATCTCTTTTTGTAGAAGATCATGGCATCATCCAATTTATGGTGAGGAACAAACTATGGAGCACATCATTGAAGTTTGTCCTCCAAAGACTGGAAGGAGGATTAGTCACCCTTCATACAGCAGAGGCAACGACTTTGCATTCATACATATTCAATACATACTGTAAAGCCAAGATATACCCTGGCCTTGAATCCGTGAGCTCGAGATGTCAACACTGGGTCATATGGTTTTTTTTTCCAGTTTTTTTAATAACACAATCTTGGTAGGAATTCTTAACCCATTTCTTATATGGTGGAAGGCTGTTTTTGAGGTGACTCCAACCAGGTCTGTAGCATTTTGAACACTGCTGGCCCGTAGGTTGATCAATCAAAAGTGAAAGTCGGGGGAAACGTACCTCATTTAAACACTGGCTAATATGTTGAACACAGTACAAATTTGTCTATTTATTGTCTGCCGTAGGCTGGGAGCTATATGGAAAAGTAGAAAATAAATCAAATAAACTTTTACCACTAGTTCATCAGCTATTTTCTAAAATGATCTTGGGGAAAGAATTTGATCAAATGTAAATATTTTTGAAACATTCAAAGAACAAATCTTGTATGGGGTCCCTGGCACAAAAAAAAACATTTCAGTCTGCGACTCTGCTGCCAAATGCATATTAATGTGGGTGTCATTGACAGGACAATGCTTGAGAACCACTGCACTAGAGGACAGATCGGGGCTGGATCTGCATGTCTCCCTTATCGCTGCTCCGAGACTGCAGCCAACCTCTTCTCAAATACGCTGATAACTACTTTATTTCTGCACAATGGTGACAGTGGAGGAGATGTACTGTATAAATTGAGAAGACTCGTACCGCGGCTGCTCTGGTATGGAGCCAACACTGGTGCCAACAGTGGAGACCAGTAGACCACTGTTTCTCAATGTCTGGTCCACGGCCCACCAGTGGTCCAAATGGACCTCTATGGGTCCGTAACTCTCTGAGAGTGTACAACTCAAGCAATTTGTTTGTATCCCAATGTACACGTTAGAATGTTTCATGTTCATTTATCTCTGAAAGTGTACAAAGGGCACGGGACCATTCGGACCCCCTAGTAGTCCCTACACCTGACACTGAGAACCAGTGGTATAGACAATTTTTGAGCGATGCCAAAACGCTCCAATGACTGACCTCTGTCAGTCTGTTTACAGCTACGGTATGTCTTTATGTAGTACGGCCTCAATAGCTGCAATACCGCTGACAGCCAGCTAGCGGTGTTGTTGAGCAGCCTCCACCACTCAGTTCACACAGGTGAGATTGATCGATTGATTACTTTATTAACCACCAAGGTGGCATAGTGGCACAGACTCATACAAACAAAATACAACATTGTATGTATCCCGACATGAAAAGAGAACTGTCTCTCATTCAAGTGATGACAGAAACTGATGTTGGAAAGGCACTGTCAGTTTCATGGAAGTCTTCTCTTCTGGGACATTTGATGGTGATTGTTGTTTGGCCAAAAGCACACACACAGCGGGCCAGAGGTCACAGCAGAGCAGCTTGCTGTCATCCTGTCATGCAGGATTTCCTGCCGGAAAAGCCTGGATAACAAGGGCACTATTTTGGGGAAACTGGCAAACGGAGAAATAGTGACGGGGAAATGACACGGACCTAAAGCGGACCCTGAGCAGATGTCCACCTCGGAGGTCCGCAGCCATTATTGTGTCAGTGTGACATGTCCATGAGAGACACTGAAAAAGCTAAAATCTGCCTCTGTGCAGTGTGCACACTGTACATGCATTCTTCTGGTTTTAAACACTATAATTCAACATCCTCCAGGCATTATGTTGGATACAAGCATAATAACCACAGGCAAATGTGGGTTAGAATGCATAAAAACAAGCTAAAATGTTCTTCCTAGATAGAGGGATTCATACCAAAGTGAAACGTGATAGTTTGTATGAAGGGCACACCTAAATATAACACAAACATTATTAATTTGATTAGCTGCATTGGTTACTAGCCTGCCATGGTTTTAACCTGTTATAATTTTTACCCTGAAATAAATTTAAAAAATCTGACCCGTTAGCACCCCTCACTTCAGGGGCGCTAATATATTAAAGTCTAACTCATGTTGATTAGGTGATTTAATGGTGATATAAAACAAACGGTGCCAACACAAACATTAAACGCCATTAACAATAAAGAGACAATATGAAAGGAAAATTTTCCCTTTATTGTCAATGCATTTACTAAACAAACTTTGAACTCGCCCCTCAAAAAATATAATTACTTGCTTACTTCCACCACTATTGCCCAACACGTTTTATGTTTTCTAAAGAGATGCAACACACACGCACGCATGCAGGCAGGCAGGCAGGCAGGCAGGCAGGCCTTAATAATTTTACGTGGAAATGCAAATCAATAGACAGTAGGAACCTGCTTTGATTGCCTAAATGTTCGACGACAATAACTATTACTATTTTGTTTGCAGGTAGCATGAAGGGTGCCGGAAACAAAACCCCTGGGTGCTTTTATTCCATTTTGTTTCCATGTCAATAATACAAGCTTTGCTCTACGCAAGCCAATAAGCTTTTGCTCAGCCATAGGCTATGCAGGCAGATATAACTTATTCTATTCCTTCAGCCATTTCAATTGCCCACTTATTCAATTGGCGTAAATTTTGACCTGCAATTCACAACTGTCTAGTTGACATTTTTTGACAAATTTTGTTTCAGATGCTCTACAGATGCACAATTTTATTGCCATGCCATTATACATGTTTGACATTAAACAACCACTCCTGCAGACTTAAGATGCCAACCTTAGCCTGATGTATAACAAACGGTGCCAACACAAACATTAAATTACATTAACAATAAAGAGACAATATGACGTAATGAGAGGCAATATGACGTAATTTTTTCCCTTCATTGTCAATGGCGTTTTTTAAAACAAACATTGAACTAGAAACAATCATTAAACCTGTAGGTGTGGCTAGCGCCCCTCAAAAATCTGACCAGTCTGAAGTGAGTGATGCAACAGCGCCCCCTGTTGGTACTCTAAACATAGAGAATCAGGGATGGACATATAGTAGGCACATTGCTGTTCCTTGGAGTGGTTGCACCACTCAAAAATGTTTAGCCGAAATCGGCCTTGGCGCTGTCAAGTAGGCTTTCACTTCTAGTCACTACTGTGTACATCAGTGACAATAACTATAATCTAGCTAACAACTAGTTGACCAACAAGGTCAACTAGTGGAATTACTAAGTCGAATAGTTGCTTAAAGTACTGTCAAGTAGTGTGTGTGTATTTTGACACAGAAAAGTATAGAGCAGATATAGCATAAAAATATGTACAGTAGTTAGTAGTTAGATATACATTCTTTATGTAGACTAGTTGCCAGTGTTTAGTAAATATATTTACATTACTTACTCCAACACCCCTACAGTTTAACAATGTAATCACCCAGTAATACAAAACCACAGAGAAAAAAGTGTGAAATTTAATTTTAATTTAACATCAATGATTCCCTTCCCTCGTTCTCTTCTTCTTCTCTATCTTTAATCATTTTTCCGGGTGTTGTCCGACCCCCCCCCCCCCCCCCTGTAATAAAGGGGTTATAATTGGATGTCCCTTTCTGTTCATCGCATGTGGATTTCATGTTCCTGTGCCGACTTGTGTGAGCATGCACGCACGCACGCACGCACGCACGCACGCACACACACACACACACACACACACACACACACACACACACACACACACACACACACACACACACACACACACACACACACACACACACACACACACACACACACACACACACACACACACACACACGTGAAGATAGGGATTGTAAGATTTAATTGGGTGCTCTGTGACATAACTAAGTGTACTATCTTAAGCTCTCCTTGCCGCTAGTATCTTACCATCTTACATTCTCTCAGTGCCTGCACACATGCTGTAACTCGGCCCAATCTGTTTTCAGCAGCCACTTATACGGTATAATTCTCTCTTTCAGACCATTTTCTCTCTGTCTGCTGTTTCCTCGCTCGTTGAACCATATGAACCCCCATCATCCCTATTCTGGATGTCTTAATGCATTGTCTTAATAGGAGAACATTAAGCTCACAACACATGGCAATTGCGTTGAGAGCTTTTAGATTGGCTACTTTCATTAACAAAGAAAAACAGTAGGTGTAGGGGAGGGGGGGATGAGGGTGCCATGTACAGAGCACTGGCGTTGTCCCTGGTCAACTAAGTATATAATAATAATAATGAATTGCATTTGGTCGCATATAGACAAATGTAAAGCTGTGCCCAAACTGCTAACCCAAAGACAGGATTGAAAATACACCACAGGCACACACACAAAATACACTAAGTTCAACATTTGCATCAGAAAATGGCATTATCTTTTAATGAAGAGCTGCAATGTTTGGTGTTAACATTTATAATTATCTGCATGCTTTTAGCTTTGATGCATCAGAGCTACAAGCTTATTTTCGTTTCTCGGCAGCTCTTTTGTACTGACATACATTCTAGTATTCTACAGTTGTGCTGGCCTGCCTTTGTTTTTTGCGATGAATATTTCTATCTCAGGCTAGAAAAAGTCATCTCCAAAACACCAGGTCATTAAAATAGTTTTTCATTGTTTCGCCATATTTACTGTTATAACAATACCCAGCTGGCTGTATGCCGTGGACATGTGTTAGTTCAGTAGAAATGTTGTGTTATAAATATAATTCTGTTGGAGTTTCTGTAACTTTAACAGTGGAATGCATTCTATTTTCCTGAGATGCAGTTACAGTACAGTATGTTTGAGTCCGTTCTTTGGTGTTAAGCTTGCGCCATGCCACAGGGATTTTCAGGCCAAAAAACAAGCTGAATGAATTGTGTAAATTTCACCAGTGCTCAGTTATGTGACATATTCTTTTATTGGGGGTATAGGGGCATCTTTTTTTGTTGTTTCACTCAGATTGGACAGTTGAGAGGGACAATAAAGCAAGGGCAGAGACGGAGGGGATGAAATGAAATGCAATGCAAATGCTTCAGTGAGGAAAAACTGCACTTTGACCTCAGTGCAGTGCTGCTGGCTCCCAGCCTATACGGCTGGAAGAAAACAATCAAATGTGATAACAGAAGGAAACAACACTGCCAAAGGGCTGTTGTGAAAAATGTGTGATTGACAATGCAATTGTCTGCCCTCTTGCCTCACTCTCTGTCTCCTGTTGCATGCACACACACGCACGCTTGTATGCACACACACACAACACATTTAAGCTACCTGCTTCTGCTCTTACACAGCACCATGTGCGTATCAGTGAAGTATTCAATTTTCTAAAACTGTGACAGTTTCTTTGACAGCACACTTGAAGCTATAGCGCTGGTGCCTTTTAATGATATGATGACCATCTTATACAAGCAGAGCAAAGTCATTCTGTATCAGTTTTTTGTACTGGCTTTACGTATTTTGATTTGACAGATTAACCAATTGTCAATAAATAGGCCTATAGTGTTGGGATTAAAGCAATTTGAATAGTGTATGTGAATGTTGATGTTGACCGGAGTCTCCCAGGGCTCTATACTGAGTCCCCTCCCATCAGATCATGTGCATTAATTGGGCGCTCACATCACGGCTAAAATACTGAATAGCAGCGCGAACTGAGCTGTGATTGGGTCTACTTTTGTGGCGACAGAAATACAGAGACACATGCAGAGACAGACAGAGATAAAGACAAACCCTGTTTTAGAGACGGCTAAGCTTCCTTTTTAGTTTGTCAAAGAGCCTTTTCCTCTAAGGAGGTGAGAGAGTCTCACCTCCTTAGAGGAGTTATTTTCAGAGTATAGGTGATAATCATGCTTCTGCTTTTTCTGCTACAGAGCAGAAGACTTCATCTCTGTTGAAGTGTATAAGCGTCTATTATTAGAACTGCATGCTGGAAGTGATGGTTCCCTGAAAGAAGATAATGTTGTGTATGCTACAGAGTCTATAGAGTTTAGAGTTTTATTAGGATCCCCATTAGCTGGTGCATAGCAGCAGCTAATCTTCCTGGGGTCCACACAGAACATAAAAACATGATATTCGACATGAATGACATTACAGGACAATGTAAGGCAGCACTCAGCATGAAACTTAGTTCTGGGATCAAATGCCAGACGACAGACAAAACACCCCACCCATTTCCCTTAGATTTTAGAACGGCATCCTTGACTGAATGTATTTCATTCGATAAATCCTGCATCCTGAACCACAATTCAACAGAAGAAAGGCACAAAGATTCTATATACACTTATACTTTCTATTACCCAAAGTAATGTGATTTAAATCTTGGTTTAAAAGTTGTGTGTTGGGTGCGAGTGTGTCCACAGGCTGCTGGTCAGGGGCTTCAGGCTTGAGGATTATGAGGTTGTCCAAGTGTAAAGCAAAGCAGCGTTGCCAAATACTTGCTCAATCTCCTCCATTATAGGCAGTCGATTTACATGCATGCATGTGCGTTTCTTACGATTGTGTGCATTCCGAACTCGTTTGGATTCATGCACCGGTCCGAGACACACGTTATTATTTAGAGTGTGTTGGACAGAAGCAACTGAAAACTAAAAACTAAAAAATCGGCCCTTGTAAAGATTTTTATAAATGTGGGCACAACTAAAATACATTTAAATGTGTGTTCTCTTGCAGGATAACGTGGACCTTGGAGATCTGATGTTCTCTCTTTGCTACCTGCCCACTGCAGGCAGACTGACAATTACCATGATAAAGGCCCGCAATCTAAAAGCCATGGATATCACTGGGGCCTCTGGTAAGCTAAAACTAAGGTTATGTGCATTACAATATATGTAATTTCTTCATGCAAAAGCCTAAAAGAATGAAGCCTTTTTCCTCCTCAGATCCATATGTGAAGGTTTCACTGATGTGTGACGGCCGCAGGCTAAAGAAAAGAAAGACGTCAACGAAGAGAAACACTCTGAATCCAGTCTACAATGAAGCCATCATCTTTGACGTCCCTCCAGAAAACAGTGACCAGATTAGTCTGCAGATTGCAGTAATGGACTATGACCGGTAAGCATCTCTCACGTGACTGCTGCTTACTGTATAACTAAGTCATACTCTATAATGTAGCACCACTTGCTATTTAGCATGATGAATATTAATATCTTTATGACAGCTCTCTGTCTACCGAGCAATCTTCGTTCCTACTCTCACCTACTGTATGATGATGAAGTGTGCAGGGGCCGAAAGAATAATGTTGCGAATACAAGCAGACAAAATGAGTTTTCACAGACGGGTGGCTGGCATCTCCCTTAAAGATAGGGTGAGAAGTTCAGTCACGTGAGAGAGACTCGGAGTAGAGTCGCTGCTTCTTCGCCTGGAAAGGAGCCAGCTTAGGTGCATCTGGTTAAGATGCCTCTCAAGTGTCTCCCTAGGGAGGTCCTCGATGCACGTCCCACTGGGAGGAGACCCCGGGGCAGACCAAGGCGCAGTTTGGAGGGATTACATCGACTCACTGACCTTGGAACGTCTCGGGATCCCCCAGGAGGAAGTTAATAATGTTGCCCTGGAGAGGGAAGCCTGGAGCTCTCTGGTGGAGCTGTTCCTCCCGCAACCCGACTACGGATAAGTAGTTGAAGATGGATGGATGGATGACATTTAATGCGAGACTACCTCCGAGGTCGTTAATTCCTTCGGTCCTGTTATGGCGGAGGGTATTCCAACAGCTAGTGAGAGAGACTCATTTCAAGACTATAGACCTCATGTAAGGGTTTGTTTGGTTACAAGAAGATAAGACATTATATAATGCATCTTTCTGCGTTCATAATTGTTATATTGGGTGATGAGGCTACAATAACCACTTGAATCATTCTTAACCACAGCATCACTATAATATGGGAGTGAACATTTGGTGAAAATAGCTTAACGATATGTGTCATAACGTGTTGGGAGCTTATTGATCAGCTATTTTTGCCCAAAGATATTTGGTGTTGAGGGGGGAAAGGAGCTCTGCGGGACACTGGTCAACTAGGGTTTAATTGGTTAATATACATGTTTTCTTATGGACATTGTTTTTCATTCATATTAGGAAGGACGCAACATTATCTAGAGCAGTGTTTCCCAACCTGTGTGCCGCGGCACTTTAGTGTGCCGTGTGAAAAGCCCAAGTGTGCTGTCAAATAAATGGAATGTAATGTAACCCCTCCCCGACAACAATACCTGGGCTGCCGTCCATTGACACATCGTCCATCACGGACACACAGATAGTCTAGACTCTAGAGTTAGAGTGGACAGGTGGCGTTTCTTAGGTGTGCGAAAAAATTAAAGCATGATGAAATTTGGAAGATGTTGCCTTATATTGGTTATATATGGTGTGGTATACAAGAATTACCATAACCTTTTTTCGCGACGTTTCTGGCAGAGCAGGCCTCTCATTATGTGGACCTTAATGACCAAATAAAACACAAATAAAAAGTATGGCATGATCATCACAGGTTAAACCCTATTCCTTGAGCTTTTGGGCCTGTGGCCCCCCCCCCGGCTATATGTGGACACATCTCAGGAAATGTGAAAGCAGTCAAGATAATGTGAAACGTATTGTATCCTTATGCAAATAGTTACAGTACACCATCATTGTTATTGTGAATAACTATTTACCAAGAGTACGGTTTCAGGTATAGGGTAACGATATCGACAGCAGAAAATGTTAGAATTGTACTTTTCTGCAAATAACGAGATGGCTGCGCAAATGTCTCAGTTGCATACACCGCATGGCACGAATCATTGGAATTCCAGATATATAAATCTAGGACAGTATTTGCTCCATCCGCTGCTATGTTATCAACCTATCACCAGTACAGTATGTTATTCTTATCAAGACCATTCAATAAAGCAAGTATTGAGATTTCCACATACTGTCTGTCTACCACGAGTAGGCGACTAGGAAATGCGGAAGTGAAATGAAGGCCTATATGAATGCGAATACATCTTGACTTACATGGCCGGTTAAGACTGATATGAGGTCAAGGGAATTGCGCGGCCGGTTACGACTGAGGTTAGGGTTACAGTTAGGGTTAGATTTAGCCATTACTGTTAGTAATAGTCGGACAACGTGACCAATGCCACGTCGGACAATGGCTGGCAACAATGTCAGTATGTGGAAATGTCCATAGTGGCTGCATTTAATGGTGTTAACGGCTGATGACGGACATTAAATACGGGGTTAACATCCGAAACCGCTCGTATTTTGCACTGTAGCTACTGTTTCTCTACTGTTTTAACCCATTTTGACCTGACGCAAAAAATAAATTAAAAAAAAGTCTTCTGAAAGAATATATATTCAAAGATTTGTGCCACATTTTTACGCTATGAGCTTGTAGATATGCTATTTTTCAATAGCTAAATTATAACATAACACCAAAATGGGTTCCCACCCAAAATGGGTGACTCGTGGTCAGATTGCTATAGATTCCTGTCTCTCTTCTGTCCTCACAGGGTGGGCCATAATGAGGTTATCGGTGTGTGTCGGGTGGGCAACGATGCAGAGAGCCTTGGCCGAGAACACTGGAACGAAATGCTCGCATATCCTCGAAAACCTGTCGCCCACTGGCATCCTCTCGTTGAGGTTAAAGAGTGGAATTTATATTGTGATGTGTGCGTTTCTGTGGCATGCATGCAATATTGTGTATTTGCATGACTGTGCATGTGAACTGCAAATAATTTGCAACATTCAGTTTGTTTAAAATCAATGTATGCCGGTATTCCACTCACACTGTCGAAACTGCAGATGCCTGAGTTTGAAAGTTCGCAGTCGTACAGAAACAGCCCGTTACCACAGATTGTATGTGTTAACGCGCATGTTTTTACATACTACTACATATACGAGTAGTTTGTCTTGGTAAAGTTGATGAAGTACACTGAAATAATGGCAGCTGCCTTCTACAAAGAAAAGTATATCACCATTGCAGGCCACATTCCGGCTCCGCATTGCACTTGATTGAACTGAATCTGTGTAATCAGTTGAGGCCCATTTTCAGGAAAAGATAAAGACAAGACAAAACAACATTATCTCTTGAATTATAATATCTCTACAAAGTACAAACTCACTGATGGATGGATAGGGCAGGGCAGGGGAATGAATGGTTAACTGTTGTGCTGTAGAGTCAGTGGGTAAGGAAGAGTGAGGATACAGTCGAGAGAGAGAAAGATCGAGAGAGAGAGAGAGAGAGAGAGAGAGAGAGAGATGGGGGCATGCTAGGAGGTGAAGGATGGTCTTGACCTGTGCGCTCAGCCTGGAATAATTGGTTTATCGTGTTTATTTTAAAGGTCTGTGCCGGCTGCAAGAGTAGGAGACGAGAGAGAGAGAGAGAGCAGGGGCAGGGGGTGCAGGGGGGTTAGCAGTGTGTGGTGAGAATGGAAAGCAAAAAAGAAAAGGCAATTAAGTTCTCGTCAGAGTGAGCGGTGAAGACTAAGACAAAGGGAGAATCAGTAGACCATTTTCATTGTATAGAAGGGCACTTGCTGCATAATGGGACTATTTATTGTTTACTTACATTTGTGACAAAATTGTTCACAAGCCGTTGCCATCCTGCTGCCAAAGTCCCTTAAAATAGGAAAACGTCTCTTCTGCATGAAGCAAATAAAAAAGGCTAAATATGCATTTTTGCACGTTTGTTTTGTTGTTTGTTTATTATTGTATGTCTTATTCTGTTTGTTTTTGTAGTGTGATTTTGTGTAATAATGTCAATGTAAACCTTCGATAAAGATATGAAGACAAGAAATGCATTACACATTTTCTGCCCCCGATCCAATCATTCATTTTGTCTTGAACAAACTAAAAGATGTCTTTAAAAATAAAATCTCATAGATTTCAGCTCTGTAAAGGGATCTAAAATGTTATGTTTACATCAAAGTGTTGTCTCTATGTACTTCCATGGCCAACTATGGGCACACTGGTTTGCCCTCTTGTCGTTTGTTTATTCTAGAGTTGTTCAGATACCGATACTGGTATCGGTTACTCGGGCCAATTCCACCCTCAAGTACTCATACTCTGTACTCCGAACCGGCCCCGATACTTTGACCCGAGTACCAATAAATCATCCAATTGACACTAGGCTGAACGAATGCAACGAGGCGCAAGTCTGACCCAACACTGCAGGAAATGGTCTAACAGCCGATCTACAAGCATACATGACAAGTGACAAGTGTAGATCGGAGATTCATCTGCATCTATGAGAAAAAGGGGGTAAAATAAGTAAAGTACTCGTATCTCAGTACTCGGTATCGGCGAGTACTACAAAATAAGTACTTGTACTCTTACTCGGTCTGAAAATAAATGGTATCGGGACAACTCTAGTTTATTCGGTGCACTCAGTGCATTGTCATTCGAAAAGTTGGGGTTGTCCAGTGTGAGTGTGTCTCGAGCGCTTCATTCTCTCTGGACTAACGTCTGGTGAAATTAAACTGTTCCTCATTTTACTGGGATTTTACTCAATACAGGAAGGCGTGTTGTTTTAACTGGTCGTGTAAATAATCCACACTCAGTGCGTTCTACGGTACGACATTAAAAATACTGAGCACATTCTCGGTGTGTGGGTAAATCCAAACGCACCCTTTGTGTAGGCTGGGAATGCTGTTTTTCTTTTATTTTTGTCTAGTAGGTAATTAACTTTGCATTCATTGTGAAAGTTGATTGAATTCTGACGGGGAAAATTAATTAACATTTGGTCTATTGTTTCCATGCCTTTTTTAGTTACCCACTTGAACAACACACACAAAACAGCCAGGAAATAATTACAAGACTCATTGAGAGTACATCGTCATTACAGGTTGTTGTTAAGTAAATAAAGTATGCATACTTTGGAATTCAGCAGTGGTGGAAAACGTAAAGTATCAATACTGCAATATAGAAATACAAATACTTACAAGTACAAGTAGAAGACCAGAATACAAAATGTAAAAGTAGAAACGTTATCAAAATTTACTCGTTATGCAAAATTTACTCGTTATGCAAAAAGTCCAATTTCAGAAGTTTTCAAATATATTACATGTTTAAAAAAATATTATTTTGATATCTACAAGCACACAAGATATATTGTAGGCACGCTTGTTATGCTACACTGTCAAGTCAGGCAAACTTTGTGTGACCTTAACCATGAGTGTGAGCTGATCTGTGCTGCGTGGAACAATTCTGCTTGACATTCTCTGTATTGGACTCTTCCTCCACAGTACCAGGGGACCGGAGGCATAAGCCAGGGAGGCTCCTGCAATTCTCTGAAGACACCCCCTTCCCCGTAGCCTCGAGCCAACGGCCAACATCGGAACACTTTTCCAGTTGCCACAGGGAGACAAAGCCCTGACGGCCCAACAGAAGCTCGGGACAATGGTACTCCGTAAGATAATGCAGGCTTGTGGTCCTCAGTGTGTGCCACAAACGATGGATAGACACGGACTGCTGCTGCTTCTCTATGAATGGACCTTTGCATGGACGGCAGGATGAGTGTGAGTTGCATGTTTGAGTGACCACAAATGGATGTTTTCTTTTCCTGTTTGGCTCATGGAGAAGGTTGTGGAGTAGGCATTTTAGCAATTTGCCCTGAGCCTGAGGTTGTACTTGTAGTTACCGTTTGTTTTTTTGTTTTATTTTATTTACATAGTCGTGCGATTAGTTTTAATGGGGTGTGTCTGTGTTGCACAGTGTAAAAAAACAGTTGAACTGCCATACTTTTTTTTTAAACATTTGGTGGTGAAATGGTGCATGACGTCATGGTTTGGTGACAATATGTTGCCTTTTGTCTGTTTGTTTCTGAACTTGGACTAGAATGTTAAATTAAGTCAGTTGATCATGACACGTGCAGTGGCAATTAATTTTAGACTTATAGTATCCGTAAGTAAAATGTGTCTGTTATCACGAAATACATATTAATAAAAAAAGACAGTCGTATACTATTGTCATCAACATTGACTGACAAGTCAGTTTGAGTGCATTATTACTACATGCACTATTATTTTGGTTTTCTTTTGTTTTCCGATGAATGTAATTGTTCATCTGATGAAAAACAACAAAGAACAAGGAAACAATAAAAATACACTTCCTTTAAGGGAGGGAGATGAGGAAATGCAGTATGCTTATTTGTCAAACTAAATGGAAATTAAATTGAATAAAGCCTTGAGAACATTGATATCGGGGGTAAAGGGGTGTGTGCAGAAAGAAGAAGACATCCATACAACGAATAGAACTCTGCAATTCTGATAGGTGATCAGTGATTAAAAAAAGGCTACCCTGTGCAACTGAAAAGGCTTTAAGCAGTTATCTCATCTGACTACGGTCTGTCTTGAACGTACAGTACATAGTCTACATCTTATTCTAATAGCAAATTGAAATATTTCAGTCTTATTGTAGTGGGAGAATTACTTTTCATAATCTGTTTTTACATTGGCTTATCAAACTTACACAAGATTCAGCACCAATGCTAAAGTGCTACCCGACAGAGCTTGGCCTTCACTGTATGCATGCAGTGTACAGTAGCAGTAGTTATGTTGTTCACTGTATGCACCCATACTGATTGGTATACCTTTGTTAGGACAGACATACAGTAGGCTACACATAATACAGACAACCCCTGTTCTAGGTCATGGCTAGGAGGACCATTCTGCACCACACCGGAAAAATGAGATTTTGAGCATTCAATCAATTATTCTGAGCATACATAGCCTATACCAGAGTTGCAGACATTGTCATTTGTTCTGGAGCATGTGAATCTCCCTGGTGTTGGAAATGTACAAATCCAATCCGTGAGAAGTCAGTCAAGGGGATCACCATAACAGGCAAGAATAACTGTACACACAGTATGTGTCGTGAGTAGATTACAAATGCCTGTAGGCTGTATAGGCAGGCACAACCCCACCATACTGTATACTGGTTTCCAAATTAGCATCTGCTCTGACACACCGTAAGAGTCCTTTATTTCACATAATGTAACAGCATATATACAGCTTTATAGTAAATAACCAATGCAATTCAAATGAGAATACACAAAGTTAGGGGTGAAAGGAACCCAAGTAATAATGGAAAACAACAAGAAACTAAGTCTATTATTTTGAGATACTCAATTCAAGTCCATTTTATTCATGAAACACACAAAAACACATTAAAACAATTGTCAGAGGAACGTGCAAATACTAAGTCATTATTTTGAGATACTATACCGGTATGTCATTTCGCAAAAGTTTTGTTTTTGTAATGACTCACAGGACATTTCCATTACTATTATAGCATTTCAGTGGAGCATACATGTCACCGCTCTAAACTAAATGAATCACCAATTATTCCCAGAGTTGTGTTAACACTAAAGCTTTCTCCCACCGACCTAAACTTCGTTTCTCCTTCCACTATATATTACTTGTTAGAAGTACATCCCTCGAAACACAGAATCCCTGCGTCTACTGCAAACATGTCTTGTCAGTTTGAATTCATTATACAGTACATTCTGACTTGATCTCTTGTGCATACTCAAACCCGTAGCACATCGTTATTTATTCCCTTACCACTGGAAAAAGTTTTATTTTGGACTGCTGATTATGTTTTATACCCTGGAGAAAACCTTTGAAACTATATGAAAGGAATGGATGGCAAAACCGCAGGACAGCGGTATATCAGTATTTAAAGAGTTGACTTTTTTGAGTACTTGCCATACATGATCATGCCGTATACATAATAGTGTTTCCAAATGCAGCTTTCTCAGCATTAGGATATCTGCTACAAAAAGAAAAGTGCTTTTTTCACTGGATGGTTTGGAATAACTTTCCTGGCATAATGACATTTCCTGTAAAACTGTAAAAGTGGCGGTGCATGTGTTTGCTCCGACGTACTAACAGTCCGACAGGCATTAGTCCGACACCCTACCCCAAACCCTAACCTAACCCTAACCTAACAGGGAAGCCACAGGTGAGTTTTAACCGGCTTTAAGCCCAAACCACACCAAAGGGTCGGGTTGGGACAAAATGTTTTCGTTTTAATTGTAAACCACAACAATGCAACTCATTGAGTTGAGTTGCAAGGAGTTGCATTGGTGTGGACGGTTGACCTTAAAAACTGTTTTGTCCCGACCCGACCCTTTGGTGTGGTTTTGTGTCTTTACCGTCAACACATGTCTGTAGCCACGGGTGAATCTTAACCGGCAACGCATGTGTCTTAACTGGCAACGCATGTCTGTAGCCACGGGTGAGTCTTAACCGGCCACGCATGTGTCTTAACCGGTAACGCATGTCGGGAGCCACAGGTGAGTCTTAATCAGCCACGCATGGGGCTCAGTAGGGTAGAGTGGCTGGATGGTAACCGCAAGGTTGCCAGCTCGAACCCGGGCTCCCCCAGAGTTAGTGTTGAAGTGTCCTTGAGCAAGACACTGAACCCTTAATTGCTCCTGATGTGCTGGTTGGTGCCTTGCATGGTTTCCGCTGCCATCGGTGTGAATGTAATGCACAATCTATGTAAATCACTGTTAATTTAACGCTGAGAGTTTACAGTAATGGAGCCAAAATGGTCCAGTTAAGGTCAATGTGGTTACATTTGTACACTCTCTGAGTTACGGAAGGCCACCTGGAGAAGAACCACAGAACAGGAGATGAAGCTGATGGGCTGTCATGGGCTGATGGGCTGTCATGGCAACAACTGTAGCGGAGGGCACAAGACCAAAGGGGATGGAGGAGTCTCATCAATGGCCTCTATGTTCCTGAATTTAAAGGCCTAAGTAAGTAAGTGAGTTACAGACCCCCTGGAACTCCCTCCATTACCCATAGGGGTCCCCGGACCCCACTTTGAGAACCAGTGACTTACACCCTTTGTAGCCTTTACAGTGTCGTGGAAGAAAAGCTTCTGGAATGTAATTTCTCCCTTGAGAAAACAGAGGTGCAGTCTGTCAAACAACAAAAGTTATCTACTGCACCTCAGACAGTCTGCCAAAAGATGATAAAAAAATGTATCTTGGCAGGAAATAACAAATAGCACATACTGGTCCTATAATATAGGACCAGTATGTGCTATTTGTTATTTCCTCATATATTATATGAGAAGCATTTCTCAGCACCGGCCCAGTTCTTAGCCAGATGTCTGCTCGGGGCTTGCTTCAGGTCCATCTACGTATGTCCAGACATATAGCATACTTATATGCATACCTGTCTGTGTGTGACCTGTCCTTATATATACTTAAACCCCACGCTGGGCAAGACCTGTAAGCTGTAGAGGCTATCATTTGTTTTGGGCGGAAGTTGTGGATTTTGGCGGAAGTACCGCTCAAGGAAATTATGTTGATGCTTTACAAATCAGTTTACATTCTCCGTGAATGAAACAAGTGTTGTGATTGGCTACTTAAACCCTATGTAATGTAAAGGTTCCATTTATTACATTGCTGCTTAATTAGTAATTCATTATTCCTCTTATTTGAGTATTACTTCATACTGTTTATTGTTTATATTAGAGCCCCATTAGTCACTGCTTCAGTAGAGACTATTCTTCCAGGGGTCAAAGTACAATTATTACAATTGCATTAAAATAACAAAAATTAGCAAAAAAAAAAGAAAAGCAAAACATATGAATTATTTATTTTAGCAAAACTTAACTGTATGGCTGGATTCTGAATTATTTAAATTATATTTAACTACACATAGAGCACCGAAGTCTGACGTCACTTTCAGTAGAGGGCGTCAGTCCCCAGGTTCATGTATTTGTTTAGTTGCATTGAAATCCCCATTGAGGCGATTTGAGATCGCCTCATATAACAACTGTGTTTGAAAAATAAACATGTCACCCCGGCCGCTTCACTCATATGGATATGAAGAATCAACTGACTGAGAGAAAACGCTAATGTTACTGCTGCTGAATTAGTTAGATTTTCGCTAGAAGCAGACTGTATCATATATGAGTGACTGACTGTTGCAAACGATACAGAGACACCTTCCCGACAATAACGCCGAGACAGCTTGTTTATTTTTGGACCACAACGCTTATAGTAGACGATATTAAGATCACCCCATGTTATTCTCCATAAAGAAATCACTTCCGCGAACCAGGGGAATCGTCGGGATGAGCGAGTTACGTCAGGACTTCGGTGCTCTATTGTTATGATTAAGTCTGAATGGAGGGCCCAGCGTGACTTGTCTCGTCTGTGGCGGCACGTTTTAGATTTTCTGTTTTACACACCATTATAATGTTAACATTTTTATCTACTAACCTACTAGTGGTTCTCAATTTTCTTATTTGCAAAAAGCTGCTTAACTCTCAGAGTTACAGACCTGTCAAGGTCATTCAGGGCTATATATTCATGGGTTTCTTTCTGGTCATATTATTGTGCGCTCATTTTGTATGTCCGTGGCAAAAATGGAATGTTGACCAAAATGTCCACCACCAGCCAACATGGCGATAACCTCTTATCTGCACTGACTGCTTAAATCAGCCATCGACAACAACCCCACACAGTCTACTTTTGTGGGGACTGTAATTGGAGTGTCACGAGTCACCTGAGATGCACAGTTCGCTGTGATCAGTGTACAACCTCTGTGTAGCTTTTGTGGTCTATGTAGGCTACCGTGTATCGGGGCACATACGGTACATAGCCTAGGCCATGGGTTCCCAAAGTGGGGTCCAGGACCCCTAGGGGTACTTGAGGGAGTTCCAGGGTGTACAAAAAGAGTGTACAAATGCAATGGAACCCGTTAGAGTCCATTTGGTTCCATTTGTACACTCTGTGAGTTAAATTAACAGTGGTATTACAATATAAATTGGGGTACCAGAGATATAAATCAAGCTGTCCTTAATGTGACACCTCAGCTATGGCTGTGCCCAGGCCCAGGGCAATGTCTAAATTGGGGAGAAAAGGGGTTAAAAAGATCTGTCCGATATGCCGGCCCGGTGTGTGATTGGGAGTATCAGAGGCACCAGGGAACACGTCCTCAACGTTTTTTGGGATGAATCCAAAACAACTCATCTAACTGTATCGTTTGTGTGCCCATATATGGAGATCCCTGATGTCATCAGTATATGCCTGCATATGGAGATCCCTGATGTCATCAGTATATGCCTGCATATGGAGATCCCTGATGTCATCAGTATATGCCTGCATATGGAGATCCCTGATGTCATCAGTATATGCCTGCATATGGAGATCCCTGATGTCATCAGTATATGCCTGTATATGGAGATCCCTGATGTCATCAGTATATGCCTGTATATGGAGATCCCTGATGTCATCAGTATATGCCTGTACGGTATATGGAGATCCCTGATGTCATCAGTATATGCCTGCATATGGAGATCCCTGATGTCATCAGTATATGCCTGCATATGGAGATCCCTGATGTCATCAGTATATGCCTGCATATGGAGATCCCTGATGTCATCAGTATATGCCTGCATATGGAGATCCCTGATGTCATCAGTATATGCCTGTATATGGGCAGTCAAAAAATGCCCACATATGGTGTCGTGACCACACACCATATTTGGGTGTAGCTGCAGTGGGAATTCTATTACGGTTGTGTCTAAGTCGTAATGGACCATTATAAAGCGCTTTGAGTGGCACAGTGCATAGAAAAGTGCTATAAAAATCCAATACATTATTATCATCATCATCATTATTATGATTAATAAGAATTAATACAGTTTTTGGTCTGAGAAGCTAAATGTGATGGCTCAAATGCAGAATAAATAATGGGATCTATCTATCTATCTATCTATCTATCTATCTATCTATCGCTAGATGCGGGAGCAATGTAACACACCTGGGATTGATATAAAATCGTGATATTTATGTGGTCTAATCAGAAACGAGCCAATCTGAATGAAGTATTGGGACTAACCGTTTTAGATATTTTTTTTCAACAGCACTTTTTGTTTTCTGAAAGTCTTTTTCTGTTTATTTTTTATTATTTAGTTTTAGTTTTCTTTTTTGCCTGCCCAGTAGAAAGCTGTTTTTGTTTGTTTTCTTTTTAATTAGAAAGCTGTTGTTTGTTTGTTTTCTTTTTAATTAAACAAACTTACTTTCATAATGATTTTTCTTTTTTAACTTTTTTTACTTCACATTCAACCAAACAAAAATATAAATATATATACATAATATAAAGGGCATTCTGTAGTTTTTCGAGGGGTGCTGCTAACCATAATGACTTCATATTAGGCTTATTTTAGTCGACCCCCATCGAGTCCATCGACTCCTCTGTGCTCCCTTGTGCCTCATCTCCGCAGCCGCCTGGCATTCCATCAGCTGGCATTCCAAAAGGCATTCCTCCGCCGTATGACTTCATAATAGGGTCACACACTTTCTGCAGCTCTTTGAGCTGATGCTCGTACTCCTCTTTGTCAGCCAACTGGTTGCTGTCCATCCAGGCGATGGCCTGGTCACACTGTTCTACCACCTTATTCTGCTCGTCGTCACTGATCTTTCCCTTCATGTCGTCGCCCTGCACGCTGCTCTTTGTCCTGTAGGCGTACGATTCCAGCGAGTTCCTGGCGGTGACCCTGTCTCTCTGGAGGTCGTCTTCGGCTTTGTAGTTGTCAGCGTCCTGCACCATCTTCTCGATCTCTTCCTTGCTGAGCCGGCCCTTGTCGTTGGTGATGGTGATCATGTTCTGCTTGCCCGAATTCTTATCCACCGCGGACACGTTCAAGATGCCGTTGGCGTCGATGTCAAAGGTAACCTCGATCTGAGGGACCCCTCTGGGAGCGGGTGGGATACCCGACAGCTCAAACTTACCCAACATGTTGTTGTCCTTGGTCATGGCTCTCTCTCCTTCGTAAACCTGGATGAGGACCCCCGGCTGGTTGTCAGAGTACGTGCTGAAGGCCTGGGTTTGTTTAGTGGGGATGGTGGTGTTCCGTTTAATGAGAGACGTCATGACTCCTCCAGCTGTCTCAATGCCCAGGGACAAAGGTGCCACGTCGAGCAGAAGCAGGTCCTTCACGTTTTCTGAATCATCGCCTGACAGAATAGCAGCTTGTACCGCAGCTCCATAAGCCACTGCCTCATCCGGGTTGATGCTCTTGTTCAGCTCCCTGCCGTTGAACAAATCCTGCAGGAGTTTCTGTATTTTGGGGATTCTGGTGGAGCCTCCGACCAGGACAATGTCATGAATGTTTCCCTTGTCCATTTTGGCATCTCTAAGGGCTTTTTCCACAGGCTCTAACGTGCCCCTGAAGAGGTCAGAGCACAGCTCCTCAAAGCGAGCCCTGGTGATGGAAGTGTAGAAGTCGATGCCCTCAGCAAGAGAGTCAATCTCGATGCTAGCCTGAGAGCTGGAGGACAGCGTTCTCTTAGCCCTCTCACAAGCTGTGCGCAGCCTCCTCAGAGCCCTCTTGTTCTGGCTGATGTCCCTCTTGTGTTTCCTCTTGAACTCCTCCATGAAGTGGTTGACCACACGGTTGTCAAAGTCCTCTCCGCCCAGGTGAGTGTCCCCAGCTGTGGACTTGACTTCAAAGATGCCATCTTCGATGGTCAGAATGGACACATCGAACGTGCCCCCACCCAGGTCAAAGATCAGGACATTGCGTTCGCCTGACTTGACTTTGTCGAGTCCGTACGCGATCGCAGCTGCAGTCGGCTCGTTGACTATTCTCAATATGTTCAGTCCCGCAATGACGCCAGCATCCTTCGTAGCCTGCCTCTGTGAGTCGTTGAAGTAAGCCGGTACTGTGACGACGGCATTGGTCACCTTCTTGCCCAGGTAGGCCTCAGCGATCTCTTTCATTTTCACCAGGACCATGGAGGAGATCTCCTCCGGGTTGAAGGATTTGCTCTCCCCCTTGTATTCCACCTGGATTTTGGGCTTCCCTCCGTCACCCAGTACTGTAAAGGGCCAATACTTCATGTCTGATTGCACCACCGCGTCGTCAAACCTTCTGCCAATCAGTCGTTTGGCATCGAACACGGTGTTGGTCGGGTTCATAGCCACCTGGTTTTTGGCTGCGTCTCCGACGAGTCTCTCTGTGTTGGTGAAAGCCACATAGCTGGGGGTGGTCCTGTTGCCCTGGTCGTTGGCAATGATTTCTACTTTGCCATGCTGGAAAACACCCACACACGAGTAGGTGGTTCCCAGGTCAATGCCAATAGCTGTTGTTGCAGACATCTCGGATGATTCTACTTAATACTTGTGAACCCTCTCTTCTTGTTTTTAAGTACTCCAAAAAAGTTCTGTGCAGAGTGAATGATTTGAAGGTGAACAAGTATTTTATATTGGCAGTGTGACATCAGTTCTGACCTGGCATTATGGCTGAGAGACATCAGTGTCATGACCTTAGTACTCCATATTTGGTCAAGACAAATCCATATTTGGTCCCGGGGGCACCCTATTGCTGGGGGCCTGCTGGGAATGAGCGCCTTTCAATAGAAGATTGATTGTAGCTGTCAGTGTCACTCACCTTTAGACCACAAGGGTTCTGAGTTCGATCCTGGCATCAAATCAGCATATTAGTATCACGACTCGGGTAGTGCGGTAAGAATTATTTACTTTCAACCGTTTCCGTCCGTAGGACGTCCTAGGGAATCCAATCGAGGGCTGCATTGGACGTGTGTACATGCCTAGCGCATCCTGAATTATATCATTAAATCATATATTTTTCAGTCGGACACTCGGCCACCATCCTTCGCGCTCTACGGCCATATTAGCTTCCCGTTGAGAAAGAATGCGCGGCAGAAAGAATGCCTCGTCTCTCCTAATCCAGGGCGCTCTCCGTGGTTTTGATCTGATGGATATACTAGCGCTTCATTTCTGCTCCTCATCCGCCTCTCGTTCAAAGTTTGAACACTTTTTGGATCATATATCGTAAAAATTAAAACCGTCCGATACCACGTCTCGGTACTCTTTAACACATCTTGAAAGAAAGCGAGTGGTGGAGATTACTAGTAAACAAGGCAACTTGAACGCACCATCACATTTCAATGCTGTGGAAAGAAAACAAACACGCATGGCCAGCCGAAAGCGCTCTAAAGTGTGGTTACGGTCAAGCCCTTAGCCCGCTGCTGAACGTCTCTGCTTCGTGCTTAACGATAGACAGCATGTAAGTAACCTATACCTTCCCCCAACAACACCTCCAAACATGTGACAATAACCATACAAAGAAGGTTTTCATACTGTAATTAGATTCACCAAATTGGGGGCGGGTCCTATCATAGCATTCATAACTAACTGACGGACTTTGATATTACATTTATTAAAGCAACAAAACAAAACAACAAAACATAGCTTGCATGTCTAACAGCCGTCAGTGCTTAACCTTTTTTAATTTGGCATCGACCTCGCAGACATTAAAGGTATATTCAGTGATTTCACTTAATTCAAATATCACTTATTTTTTTGTTTTGTTGTGATAATCCTCCCTACTATAGAGTGTGCTGGCCATATAAGGAGTTCCTCCTTGTCCCCAGTTAACCCCTGGGGGTCAAAAAACCTTAGGTTTCGTTTTTGACTCTCTATCCTGATTGGACGAAAGGCTGGGTCCCACAGCCAAAAACGAAACCTAAGGTTTTTTTAGTGAAATCACTGAATATACCTTTAAATGTGATAGGCTCTGAGGAAAAAACAAAACACTGCTGAAAATCATACATAATTATTTGGGGGATGGATGTTTAACCCAATTTGGGCGGGAACCCTTTTTGGCGTTTTAACCGTCTTCCTGCCATTGCCGAAGCCCTTCGGCAATTGAAGCATTAATTTGATATTAACGCTTGCTGCCATTGCCGAAGCCCTTCGGCAATTGCCCTTTATTAGTGCATATGATTGATCAAGCCATAATGCTACTCACGTTAGCCGGTTAGCTAGCACTGTTGTTAGCACTGCACTGGATCGTTCATATTAATTCACCGTCGCCATAAGAATCCATTCTATCCGTTTCTTTCAATCGCCTGTATCTCCTATTCCTTGTCCCAGATGGCATTTTTGGTCAAAACAGCGTTTCTTTGACGGCACGAGCCGACGTTGTGGAGTGCAAAAATGTACCGGCATTTTTCGATCATGTAAACAAAGGTTGTCTTGGCAACGTAAAGCTGGCAGGGATAAGCTCACTTCCGGTTGAGGCAAAATGTGGCTTTTCAAAATAAGAGCTCAAATTAAAAAAATGCTGGCATGAATTAGGTCCTAATTTCTCAATAAATGGCAGCAGTAAAAGGGTTAAGCATTATGTTATGCTTCAGCTATTGAAAAATAGCAGATCTACAAGCTCATAGCGCGGCACCGAGAGCCACACTATGAACTTGTAGGTCTGCTATTTTTTTTAATCGTTCCCTGGAACAACATATTTTATTTTCGGGTCGGCGGCATATTACATATAATTTGTGGGGTTCTTGACATGAAATAATGAGAACCACTGATATAGAAACATGAGGTTTTTCAGAAAAAAATACATTTTAAAAAGACATTTTGTAAATTTCGACGTCAGGCCTAAATGGGTTAACAGATGTAATATTTTACCTGCACTGGGCGTCACCTGCACGCATGTAATGGACTACTCTTTCCCCTCTATATCCTGCTCAAATGCCTGCCAGCCAGACCACCGTTGTCTCATCTGTGGCTGTGATAACAGGCAGCATGCTGTCTCATTAGCATGCAGGGTGTTAATGAATCTCATCTAGCAGAGCTAGCCTGGAGTCATATGTGGTTAACGACCACGACCCAGTCCACTTAATATATACACCACACCTGATCCTCCCTCTGCCTGTTTGTCGTGTGAGTGGGTTGACACCGGAGAGGGAGAAGTGTGTAGGCCGCTCATTAAGGTCTTGTTAGTGGGCTGCAGTGTGTGAGAGACGGATGGGTAGACTTTACCTAGTCTGGTTGTAGCGCGGAATCTAATCGAATTTTATGCAACAAACAATTATTTTTTTATGTCACAAAGCAACCTGGTGTTATAACAGATATAACTGTCAACAAGGATTGCTGTCTGCCCCAATAATTAGCCTAGCACTTATCCATGAGATGACTATTTTATGAAGCAGTTTTTTTTGTTCACGCAAGTGATAAAATGCACTTTTTGACGACTGAGAGTGACAAAACAATTATGTCTGTGTCAATCACTTGCAACAGTTACCAAAATCAGCTTGGTAAATGTGCATTGTCTGAGCCTTAGTGTAGACACCATTCTCTCCAAAGAACAGATACCAATTTGAGTATTAGTTGAGGAGCATAGGGATATTGTGCGCTAATTCGTCTAAAATGCTACATTTTGCACAGATGTAGCCCAGGGCATGCTCTAATGATTTAGCTTGGGCACCCGAGGTCGCCACAGCCGCCAAAACCATATGGTAGTAGCATGTGACATGTGGGCTTTCATGATTCTGAATCCATTCCAAGCATTACAGTATGTTTTAACAGCGGGCGACACGTTTGACACGTCACTTAAAGCATAATGAAATTTAGAAAATGTTGCCTTATAGGTTGTTAATGGTGGCCATATGGATTTGGCCGCTGTGGCGACCCAGAAAGTCACCGGCACGGGCGCCCTAGCTAAATCATTAGAGCTAGAAATGTGTCTTCTCGACTCTAGCATGTGGACTTTTTGCAGACAAGCATTTTATATATTCTGTCATTCCAGCAGTCACCAGATCATGTGAGGCCTCCCCAGGGCTGCATATTTCAGTGGCCTACATGCATGTATAATCAACTAACGACTCAATGTGCATATAGTATCACCAACACGGTTTGACTCTGAACGTTGATGTGTATTGTGGCTAACATGATTGATTGTTCCTGAAACATAGAAGCACGCTTAGAATGTATAACCATATACCAACAAAAAAATAGGTTATATACTTCTCTCCAAACTTCCATAATTTGTAACATACACTGTTATTGTACAATCCTCATACCCCAAATAAAATCACTATAAGCAGTTATCCATTACATGATCAATCTGGAAAGAGTAAGGATCTGACAGAATGCCTGAGTGAATCCCACCAGGTGGTGTACAGTTGCAAACGCCTCGCAGGCCAGTGCCACTGCCTGCCAGAAAGCATCAGTGCTACAATGAGGAAATGTGTGAGAAGGTGGATAGGAGCTAAAGAAGATGAAGTGGAGGAGTGGAGTAGTAGAGATGAAACCTGCTGTGGCTAATGGAGTGTAATGCTCACGACAAGAATCCAATGGACTGTATTCCCCCAGTAGGAAGGAAGCACTTGCCATATACATGACTATAATTATATTTTTATATTCAGAAGGTTTAAGTACAGTTATGTACACAAACATTATTGCTTTAATAGCCAGGCAATGCCGGATACATAGTATAGTATATATATATACAAGATATATATATTAAGATCTCATTTAGTGTTTATCTCTGATATGCAAATGCTTACTAAATCATTCTCAAAATCAAGTTCAAGTCAAGTTCCAAAAGCTATTACTGTAGTCACTCTGGTTAGGTAGATCCACATGGACTTTTTTTTTTCTTGACTTCTGGTGCACTCTATTGGCCGTAAAAAATATAGCACAGGTTACGGAAGGAAGGGGGGAAAGTGAATGAAAATGACCGCAAGACCATTGACATCTAATTTGGCTGATGTTTACTGTGCTTATGTCATAGAGCCTTTTGTAGAGAAATGGGTCGACAGATGTGGCAGTTATCAGTTTAGGGTAACATAGTGAATGTGCATTCTCTCCTGTTTTTTTAGGACAATTTTTTTAGAACATCTAATTAGTCTATTAAATAATAATAGAAGACACAGATGGATGTGTCATGGCATCCCCACCGCATGCAGGAGAGAGAACCTCTCACCAAGCAATTGAGAGCTGCTGATCAAGGTAATAAATAATAAATCAAAAAGCAACATATATATCACATTTTAAAAAGTACAAAGGTATTGGCATCAAAATGTACTTAAAGTACCAATTTAGCGTTAATGTGTGTTTTGTAATAATAATCAAAATCAACAAAGTAACTACCGGGTACTAGTAACTAAAGTTTTCAAATAATTGTAGTGGAGTAAAAGTACAATATTTGTCTCTGAAATGTAGTGGAGTATAAGTAAAAGTACTGAAAATTTGACGTACTCCAGTAAAGTACAAATACCTCAGAATTGTACTTACGGTAAGTACAGTACTTAAGTAAATGCACTTAGTTACTTTCTACCACTTAAAATAAAACAATGGTATATCCAGTTATAGCCACAAGTATATGTAAAGATATAGAAAGTGGAAAGGTGCACTTCTGGGAAAATTGCAAGTGTGGGTTGCTGATATGATGATAATGATGATGATGATGATGATGACGATGTATTGTTGACCCACATGAGGTCAAAGAGACTCTAAAAACGTTCTAGCGAATACAAAGTGTATCCAGAATAAAGTCTGCATGGCAATTACTATAGTCTGGTTGCCTCTGGCAGCGGACAAAAAAAGGGTAGCTGAATAAATTGACCAATTAATAAGTAGCCACATTATTCAAAAAGCTACAGTACATTTGTTTAAAATGTTCAGCACTTTGTGCTATTATTACTTCATTATTATTTAGTTCCACTTTGCCAAAAAGGAAGAAAAAAAAAGAAAGCCCCTCAAACATTCCCCTCTCCTGTGCAAACACAGGTTAACGATTGATTGTACTTTCAGAGCTAAAAGAAAAAACAAATGACACTAAACACAGGACATGTAAGATGCATTGCATCTATTGTGGACAGATTATTATTAAAAGGGCCACCCTGGTTGAATTATGTCCTTATTATAAGGTCAGATGTAATGCAGACAGACTGAAGATTGCTTTCAGGAGAAGAGATAATAGATATCAGCTACAGTACAACATTGTGTCACACTACAGGATGCAGCCGGCCCTGTGGTGTCAAGAGTCTAATCTCAACAGAACAAGTGACAGGCTATCTCTGTCCTATAGGGACAGTGCCATCACCACCATCATCACAGGCTTACAATTGAACCATATCGGTCATATCTAACTGGGGGATGGGGGGGGGGGGGGGGGTATTGTTACAGCAAAGCGATACTAAAGCTTAGTTGTACAGGCGGTCCGTGTCACACAAACCATGACTGCTCAGGGCTATCTGTTCCAAAGTCTGTGTTTTAAAGCAGATTTCCATTATCTTAACCACATGTCATAATAGGCAAACATTCAGCACAAGAAGGCAAACGTTCTGCAAAAAAATAACCGATTTGCTTTTTGTTTAGTGGTGCAGCCACTCCAAGGAACAGCAATGTGTGTCTGTCTGTCTGTCTGTCTGTCTGTCTGTCTGTCTGTCTGTCTGTCTGTCTGTCTGTCTGTCTGTCTGTCTGTCTGTCTAGAGTACCAACAGGTACTCTACATTACCCTTATACCTAAACTTCTTTACCTTTATTATTTTTTTTACTATTTTGAAAAACATTTTTTAATAGTTCAAATGTACAAGCTCACGTGTAGATCATGCAGATTAGTTGAACAATTTGTTTTTGCTATTCAAAATAGTAAAAAAAAAAAAAAAGCAAAGAGGTTTGTTCTCAAAGGACATAAATTTTTTGAAAGAAACACGTAACTCGAACAAATTCGACACACGCGTGTCACGTTTCACACCCCCACAGTGCCCGGTGTCGAGCCAAAAAGGCCTCTGTCCGGGCTCTGGACTGCAGGGCCCCTGCCCAGGCTCCATATATGGAGCTGGCCTGTTCTGACATCACAACACTCCATATTTGGGCATGCCTGACACAGAACTCCATATAGGAATAAAGGGACACAGAGAGACAGATACAGAAATCTCCATACAGTATATGGGCATAAAAGGGACACAGACAGATGGGTGGAACAGGTAGGCCTACTCTGACACGGGTACAGCGGGTATTGCATGGCCGGGTGGGGCATGGATCTCCAACAGGTAGGCCTACTCTGACACGGGTACAGCGGGTATTGCATGGCCGGGTGGGGCATCACGGGTACAACGGGTATTGCATGGCCGGGTGGGGCATGGATCTCCAACTTCCATCGGTACCGACTCGGTGCTCTATAGTATAGAGCACCGTCAAGCTGTATATACAGCTGGACACCAGTCTAGTATCTTCAAGGAAACATTGCAAAACAGATAAGATGGTTGAAACTGTTCTGTCAACAGTATAACAGCCAGTTGTACTTTTGGACTTTGTTTCACGATGGGTTATCATTATGTAGTGTGTCCTCTATCATCAACGTCAATCAATTAAAAACAAAAACAAAAAAAAACAATTTACAGTATCCCATGCTGGTGTGTCTTAGCTGTGGCCTATATAGCCAAGACTGCAGCAGAACACGTATTCTCTACGCCACGGTAATTGGGGGAAAGAAATAAAAAAAACAACAACTCTAAGTTTCAGTTTTGATCTCAAGTGCATAAGTGATGACAGTGGCTAAAGCTCTTGCCACAAAATGAGAGGAGAGTGTAAACCCAGCAACCACATCCAGAGAGGTTATTTGCATGAATGTCAGGACAGTTGTTGTGTCGCTGTGACGGGATCTAAGACAGAAAGGGAGAGTTGGTATTTGCTGCAGCTCCTCAGAGGTGCAACTTTGCAAGTCTCTCTCTCTCTCTCTCTCTCTCTCTCAGCCAAACTCTTTGGCTTCCAGTGAATGAGGATCCATGGGTGCTGTTGTATAGGATAGTGTGTTACCATGGCATCAAATGCCAGCCACATGCTGGAGGCTGCCTTGGAGCAAATGGATGACATTATTGCTGGTAAGAGTTTCTGTTTCATTAACAAGACCTCACTGGAGCGCCCAGTTTGTAATTGCTGGCCTCCATCAAAGCAGTGCTCAGAGGATTTGGGGTCAGCAGAGCTTGGAAAGAATGCTCTTCAGGTGATTTATTTAGCCTGGCTGTAGCAGAACAATGGATTGTCGTGGATAACTGCCTTAGATTTCTATCTAGAGCTACAGTACAGTTCAGTCTGAATTTATTCCTGTGTAGATGAAGAAACTGGACTATTTGAATTGAATGACTGACGTTGACGGGTGCTTTGAACTTCGATGTTGTTTTCGTCTCTTCGCGGCTTTCTACTTTTACACTGTTTTTCTCTCTAATTGTCCTGTTTACGCTCTCCATTTCCCTACAGTGTTGTCGTTGTCACCCCCCCCCCCCCCCCTCCTTTTCTAGCAGAGGTGATACATTTGAGACGGTGCTGTTTGTTGCAATCACAGCAGTCATGGGGTTTTTGTAAGGAGTAAAAAACAAGGTTCTATTAATAGAGTCAGCACACATGCTTTCTTTCCACGGACTAAACTAAATATCATCAACATAATGCCTGTGAACATACCATATCATAGCCTGACAAGACATCAGCACCAGTAAAGCAAAATGATGTTGTTGTTGTTGTTGTTGTTGGACCTTTGATGACTCTTCAATGAGCATTATTTGTACAAAAGCAACAGTACAGTTGTACAGTGCTTTGCTCTAACACAGGGGTTCTCAACCTGTGGGTCGTGACTCCTCAGGGGGGGTCCCCAGATGATTTAATAATAATAATAATAATAATTTTGCAACTTAATGGCTGGAAAATGGAAATTGAGAGTTGAAATAGTAGCCTGAACATAGTGCATGCATAAACTTTCCTTAATGATTATATCTGGTTTCAGTATTTATTTATGATGTATTTTCTCTATTATGAAGGTTCATGTAGTGGTCAATTTGTATTGGGGTGGGGAGGGGGGCGGGGCGGGCGTCGCGAGACATGGCTAAAGCAATTCCGGGGGTCCCCAGCCAAAACTTTTGAGAACCCCTGCTCAGTAACTGAGCAATTTCAACTCTTGTTGAAACTGTTGTTGAATACTTGTGTATTCGTTTATCGGCACAATAGCAGGTCTTGGTAAATGGTGCATTTATATACTGTAGCGCTCTTATCCAAAGCACTTTACATATGATTGTGCAACACGCAGTCACACACACTCACACACACTCACTCACTCACTCACTCACTCACTCACTCACTCACTCACTCACACACACACACACACACACACACACACACACACACACACACACACACACACACACACACACACACACACACACACACACACACACACACACACACACACACACACACACACACACACACAACAATCGGGAACAATTAGGGGTTCAGTGTCTTGCTCAAGGACACTTCGACACTAACTCTGGGGGAGCCCGGGATCGAACTTGCGGTTCCCATCCGGCTGCTCTACTGGCCACTGCCTGCCACTGCCTCAGTACAGTACCCATGCAAACACAGTAGTGTTACTGTTACAGTGAAATACTGCCCTCCAGAGGCTGTTTCATCAAGGCTGTATGCACATAGTACACTAGGCCTATAGGGGATAGCATGCAGTCCTCATCGAATAAAGCTAAATAAAATCTCACGACAAATCCAATTAGGATTTTTGTCAGAGTCCGAATCTGTGATTTATTTTTTAAACCTTTTATGTATTGCTTTTGTAAAAGTACAATCCAGTACAGTATAGCCCAGAACAGTAGCCATAGGATGTATCACAAAAGTTTTCTTTCTTTCTTTTGTGCCCTTACATCTACCCCCAACCCTTGGTCCGAATCTGTGATTTGTGAAACAGCATGAAAGGAGTCCCTCCACACTAATGCTGTTTCCTAAACAATGAACTAATATATCGGACTGTGATGTTTATATGCTATCATACATAATTTCGAAGATTTAGGCATTGTATGATATATCAGAGACCATTGCGGTGTTATGGAAGATACTTCTGAACACGTCTTCTATTTCTAGCACTTCAAATACTCTTTAATCTAAAAAACAACTAATAACTGAATATAGCCAATCTACAAACTCACAACATGTCGCATGTCATATGTTGTGAGCTTGTGGATCAGCTAGTTTCAGTGCAAGAGATGCTTCTATAGTAGGCATACTCTGGCTGCTGTGGAATCGCAACGACTGAAATCAGTCGTGGCGACTGAGAACTTAATTGAATCAAGATATTGTACTTCTGTCTGTTTAACCTGTTTCCGACTTTAACTTATGCCTCAGGGTTGCTGAATGTATTAAGCATGAGAAACTTTGTAGTGTTCCTCTATTCTTCAGCTAAAAAAACCCACAAACTACAGTGAGTTGCTGTTATTCAGCACTGATACAAAAGGGGGGAGACGATATAGTAACTGCATCGAAAAATCGATTTTAATTTCAAGAATCGACGTATATCGAAATGTAAACGGCAACATTGACTTTGTATCGCATCGTATCGTTTTGCAACGCAAATAATCCGTATCGAATCATTTTGCAATGAAAATAATCGATTGCATCAATATTAAGTATAGCAATTTAGCAATTTTAAGAAGAAAAATAAAAAGAGGGGTTTCATTTATTTTCCATTCAATATCGCTACACTTCAATAAATGTGTGTATTCTCTGTGTTCATGTCAAGGTACGGGTTTGTCTATTATGTGTTCAAATATAATGTCTATGTATTTGCAGGAGAATCACTGTTTAATTATTTATGTCCATATTCATAATCATATATTTTTTCCCTCTTTTCTACTGTACTGGGTTTTCTACTGCGATGTATGTATTTTATCTGTGATATGGATCTCCCTGGGTCTGAAATAAAGTATTGATTGATTGATTGATTGATTGATTGATTGATAAATGTTCCCTTAAAAAACCTGCACT
Source organism: Protomyctophum parallelum (assembly GCF_964188405.1). NCBI lineage: Eukaryota > Metazoa > Chordata > Actinopteri > Myctophiformes > Myctophidae > Protomyctophum > Protomyctophum parallelum. The sequence continues at coordinate 49,423,501 of NC_139699.1, read as the reverse complement.
ATCCACAATTTTATTTATTTGCAAAAATAGTTACTGTATCGATTTTAAGTCATTCTATCGCCATATATGAACCAATATCGTCCATGTACTGTACAGTATACTAAACCATGTATCGTGATACGCATCATATCATATTTAATTCAGGCACCACAGCTGCTGCATCTGAAGGGTTCCGCTGTCCGCTCATAGCAGGGCTGAGTAGTGGTGCAAGAAGTCACCCGTCCCACGCAGAGATGACCCAACGGCTGACCCTTCCCCTGCACCTTGACCCTGCCTTCAAGGTTCTGCAGCTGACCGAGGACCTCAGGAAGCTGCTGGAGGGCCGGGGTTATGGTAACGTGCACGAGCAGTCCCTGAGGCAACAGGTCTCCGTTGACACCGCACAGACCCTGCTGCTGTGGCTCGAGACCGGCAAGGTGAGTGAGTGTGCCGACCACCCGTTTCGATGCGTTGAAAGGGACAAAATCATGTTTTGACAAATGTCATTTTGGAGCATTGAATGTGCTCAGTATAGCCGTCTAATTACCTAGTTCATCTCAGTATAGGCTGCATGCTGTGAGTTGACTCACGTGTTGTCAACTGACTATACGTGGCCGGTTAAGACTTATATGAGGTTAGGGGACTTGTGTGGCTGGCTAAAACTGATATGAGGTTAATTAGGGGACTTACGTGGCTGGTTAAAACTAGGTTAGTTAGGTTAGGGGACTTACGTGGCCGGTTAAGACTGAAGTTATGTAAGGGGTTAGATTCAGGGTTATAGGGTTAGTAATGTCGGACAGTAATGTCGCCGCTGTCAAAACGGTAGCCGTGATGAACACAAGATTCAAGGTTTCAAGGTTTCAAGGCTCAAGATTATTTAAAGTCCCGGAGGGGCAAATTGGTTGCAGCATCATAGACAGTCATCACTACATCAAAAAACACAATAAAATACTACAATACACATATACCAGAAAAAGTACAATAAGTGCACAATTGACATTAAAGTGCAAGGTGTTAAAGTGCTATGCAATAAAGTGCACATTGACATAGAAAGTGCATGTAGGCACAGAAGACAGAACCAATAAGTGCTTATAAGGCCTGGATATCTATGACCTTCCCCCAGCAGCATTCAGTGTACAAATGGACACGGGGACAAAGGAATATTTGTACCAGAATGCAGAATATTTGTACCAGAATGCAGCCTACTGAATTTCTCCAAAATGTCACACTATGGTAGGTCAGGTCAGTAGACGCGTCTACTGACATCCAATGCTCTGATTGAACGTGATTTTGTCCCTTTCGATGCACTGATGGCATTGGAATCCGCTGAGTGCACAATGCTTTTTCTGCATTTCTGAATGGACCGATTAAACCAGTGGTTCCTGCAAACCATCATGTCAAGGACAACCAAATCGACACTAATTAACCCCCATTTGAAAAGATATTCCAGGGACCAGTGATTCTCAACCCATTTGATTTCCAGGACCCCAGTTGGACATTCATGTTACTAGTCTACAGACACACATTTAATGGCATTTCTATCTCTGGAACCCCCAATTTATAATGTACAATCAATGTTAAAGGACCTATAACATAACATTTAACTTTTTCAAATTTGTTGGTGTTTTTTGGGCTCCCCTATGTATTTTCTATCCCCACAAATACGCAATTTTGAACAACCAGGCTTTCTCATCATAGGGCTTTTTATGGAAATTGCTCACAGGAACAGCTCAACTGACTCATTATGCGTGATGTCATCAGTGTCACCCTACTTTGTATAATTTCTCCACCTTCAGTGTCAAATTTGCAATTCATTGTTGATTTTCCAAGCATGGATATGCTGATATGGTATAATGACTCAGATATTAAATAAGTTGCATATCAGCACATTGTGGTACTGCAGCTAAAACAGCTTCAGAATCAAAAAAGAAATGCCATGGACTGGTTATAATATCAGAGTGGTGATTGAGGCTCAAACCGTTAGAAATCAGTTTGAGGTACATAGGCAATATGATATTAAATATTAAAAAGTGTTTTAGATTGCATGTTATATCTGCTTTAATTTGCGGAATGGAATGGAACCAAATGGACCAATTAGGGTCCATTTGGTTCCATTTGTACACTCTCAGAGTTACAGACCCGTAAGGGTCCATTTGGTTACAAACTATAATTTAGCTGGGGACCCCCTGGAACTCCCTCAAGGTCCCCTTGAGGGGAACCAGTGGATTAAACACACTGGCCAGGCCACCCATACAGAAGATTAAAGTGCAGGGTTTATAGCAAACAGCACAGACCTAATAACTAGTAACTACATGTAGCATGCAGATGGTGTACTGCACATCTCTGTGTGGGCAGAATGTTCTCCACAGTGGTGGAAAAAAGTACTCAAATTTTTTACTTGGGTAAAAGTATCAATACTGCAATATATAAGTACTCCGTTACAAGTAAAAGTCCGGAATTCAAAATGTACTGCAAAAGTCAAAAGTATTGACATCAAAATGTACTTAATGTATATACCAAAAGTTAAAGTAATTATGGAGAATGTCCAATTTCGAGTGGTCAAATGTATATATATTTCTTTGTTGAAAATAGCAGATCTACGAGATCACAATGCGTCGCATCACAACGCACTGTGGGCTTGTAGATCGGCTATTTTTAATTGCCGAAATGTATGGCTGAAGTGGTTAATATATGTTTTGCAATAATAATCTAAATCTACTATAGTAACTATAGTTTTCAAATAAATTTAGTGGAGTAAAAGTACAATATTTGCCTCTGAAATGTAGTCCCACCACTGTATAGTGGTGGAATGTATGCTGATGTACAGCATAGGTATGACGTTGTAAGAATTGCTGACCATAGGGGTGATAAAGGAGTTGGGACTGGGAGGCTTTGTTTATGGTCAAGTATGTCCAGAGGGCTGTTTCCTCTGCACTCAGGAGCACTGAGTATATGAGGCGGGATCTATGGCAATACGGCAGCAGTAATGAGTTCCAGAGCTCCTGTTAAGAGCACAAGTAGTCGGACCCCCTCTCTCTCTTCCTTTTCACATTCCGCCTTATTTTCTTTACCCTAAAACAGATCCCCCCCGGAGCGCCACTCCATCCACTTTCTTCAAAGGAAAAAAGTAACTAAACAAAACAGCTTGTTTGTCCGAGCGACCTTGTTCATCCTCTGGATGAATTCTGAAATAAGAAGGGAAGAGATGAAAGAGAGATTGAGCTTTGCACCACTTCCTATTCAGGCTCCTCGATCCACTGTTTTTCCTCCCCCTCTGCTCGCCTTTCTTTCTGCTATGGCCCCGTCCTGCTCTCTACCACATCTGACAAGCATGTGGTGCAGAAAGTCCTCGCTCTTATGTGCCCCTTTAGAACCCCCCCCCCCCCGCCCCCTAAAAAAAACATGAAAAAAGCTACATGAGAGGTACTTCAGAGACAGAGAGGAAAAGGAGAGTGCGACAGGCACACACAGATTTGTATTTTTAGAAAGGGAGAAAGATAGAAGATAGACTGTAGAAATGGATGACAGATGCCATGCAGCAAAGAAAATTCAAAAAATAGAAAAGTGACCAATTACGGGGACCAGAAAAGGGAGAAAGAGAGAACCAACGTGAGAAGGAGAAGAAAGGGAGAGAGTGGAGCCAGCTGGCATGGGTTTGCGTCGTACGGCTCAACTCGAGTCTGATATTAAAGGCTGCCTCTCCGCTTGCCCAGACTCCAAACCACATGCACAGACGAAGGTCCTCTCTCTACTCTCTCACTACTTGAACGACGGAGAGACAGCAGTGAAGGGAGACCAGTTGAACTCTGGAAGAGCAACAGTCTTCCTCCTTTAGAAGCATCACTCATAGCTCGAGAGCTCCCACAGTGAAACTCCGTCGGTCTCTGTTTTCTCTCCGTGCTGCCTCTTGCCACAGGAGACTGTCTTCTTCTACCCGAGTGTTCATAGAGCTACAATGGGCCTGCAACATGGAGTACGATATTGATTTCTATAAACACTTTTCCTGGCTTAGAAAGGTAAGTGTCTACCCACTTGCATGTCTCCAGTTGGTATCAGGCATGCATGCCACAACTGCACAATAAGACAGGGTGTTGTTGGGTGTTGATGCCTTTTGGTCTGCTATTGTGTTTACCTGTTGATGTCTGTCATCACAGCAATTATGGGAGGAACACATGTTTTGTTTGTCTCGGATGAGAGGTGTGTTACTGTTGCACAATATTGTTCTTGCATCACACATGCACACACACACACACACACACACACACACAGAACCTAAAAGTTGTTATTGGACTGTACGATTACATTTTTGAAGGGATGTTGTTTACAGCAAGTTGAGGAGTTGGACAAAGAATGTATTCACTTTGAAGTAAAGTATAGCCAATCTGTCTTTAATCTCTTTACGCATAACCAAAATGCAAGATGCTCATATATACTGGATTGTCTATTCTTGATTTTTATTATTATCTTGTGTTTTTACTGAAGCTATAACTAAATCCGTGTAAAGAGTTTTACTATATTTCTTTGCAAGATGTGCTATGAATGTTGTATTGAAGACAAATTTACATTGTTATAGCCTATTGTATGTGACAATAGGTCATTGCTGCATATTTTCCTATGACTGCAGGGAAAAAGCAACATACAAAACAACAAGAAAGAAAATACATATTGTACCTAGCACATTGGAGCCAGTTTGAATATGGTTAAAGATTTTTTGTGGTTGAGGCGCCAACCGTACCTGGCCAGGGCCACATGGGAAGGCCATAAGGTCACCGTAATTAAGACCAGGGCTACTGGGCAGGTCATAAGGTTACCATAGTTAAGACCAGGGCTACTGGGCAGGTCATAAGGTTACCATAGTTAAGACCAGGGCTACTGGGCAGGTCATAAGGTTACCGTAGTTAAGACCAGGGCTACTGGGCAGGTCATAAGGTTACCGTAATTAAGACCAGGGCTACTGGGCAGGTCATAAGGTTACCGTAAATAAGACCAGGGCTACTGGGCAGGTCATAAGGTTACCGTAGTTAAGACCAGGGCTACTGGGCAGGTCAGTTACCGTAGTTAAGACCAGGGCTACTGGGCAGGTCAGTTACCGTAGTTAAGACCAGGGCTACTGGGCAGGTCATAAGGTTACCGTAGTTAAGACCAGGGCTACTGGGCAGGTCATAAGGTTACCGTAGTTAAGACCAGGGCTACTGGGCAGGTCATAAGGTTACCGTAGTTAAGACCAGGGCTACTGGGCAGGTCATAAGGTTACCGTAGTTAAGACCAGGGCTACTGGGCAGGTCAGTTACCATAGTTAAGACCAGGGCTACTGGGCAGGTCATAAGGTTACCATAGTTAAGACCAGGGCTACTGGGCAGGTCATAAGGTTACCATAGTTAAGACCAGGGCTACTGGGCAGGTCAAAAGGTTACCATAGATAAGACCAGGGCTACTGGGCAGGTCATAAGGTTACCGTAATTAAGACCAGGGCTACTGGGCAGGTCATAAGGTTACCGTAATTAAGACCAGGGCTACTGGGCAGGTCATAAGGTTACCGTAATTAAGACCAGGGCTACTGGGCAGGTCATAAGGTTACCATAGATAAGACCAGGGCTACTGGGCAGGTCATAAGGTTACCGTAATTAAGACCAGGGCTACTGGGCAGGTCATAAGGTTACCATAGATAAGACCAGGGCTACTGGGCAGGTCATAAGGTTACCATAGTTAAGACCAGGGCTACTGGGCAGGTCATAAGGTTACCATAGATAAGACCAGGGCTACTGGGCAGGTCATAAGGTTACCATAGTTAAGACCAGGGCTACTGGGCAGGTCATAAGGTTACCATAGTTAAGACCAGGGCTACTGGGCAGGTCATAAGGTTACCGTAATTAAGACCAGGGCTACTGGGCAGGTCATAAGGTTACCGTAATTAAGACCAGGGCTACTGGGCAGGTCATAAGGTTACCGTAGTTAAGACCAGGGCTACTGGGCAGGTCATAAGGTTACCGTAGTTAAGACCAGGGCTACTGGGCAGGTCATAAGGTTACCGTAGTTAACCCGGTCGATGCCAAATTTTGCATATACACTCCCTGGATGGCAACTATGAACCTCTGTCCCAAATTTCCAGAATGGCCTGTTATAGCGCCAACAGGAGGCAGACTCTTTTTTTATATTACTCCTCCAGATTCTATCCAAAAATCCCCCAAACCGTTACATTCTCACTTACACTATCTCTATAGTCATGTGTTCAAGACGGATCTGTCCGATATTTCAGATTCCATCCTAATTGGCATGCAAGCATGCAATTTATGTAAAATCTTTCAGGGACTTTCCTATACTAGGCTGAGGAATATATCTCACCCTTTTCACATTGGCCTGTTATAGCGCTACCAACTTTTACCAACGATTTTTGGAATAAAATGCCTCAAATCATCCAATTGCCATCCAAGGCGTAATAAGAAATGCCACCAGGAGGCCACAACCAGACCTGCCCTGGTGGAGACCTGTGCCCAGAGGGGCACTCTTTCTAGTTATTATTGCGACCATACTGTAGGTTGCATGCAGTTAATATGAAAACCTGTATTTCCCATCAGTCGTGTCACATCACGTCTCCATATATGGTCACGTGACACATCACGCCACATGACGTGCTTCTCAAGTGTGTTTAGGACTGAAAACGTCAATTTAAAAAAAGGAACAAATAAAAAAGGCCTTACTACAATTCATGTTATGCCCAAATATGGAGATCCCCGATGTCATCAATATTAAGCCCATATATGGGAATGTCAATATATGGGAATGTCAATATATGGGAATGTCAATATATGGGAATGTCAATATATGGCCATATTGCGACAGTCTCGTGATAATCAGTGTGGTTGCCGCGACCCGAGTCACACTTGCAAATGAACCAAGTTGGTACAACACATGGATCTCCATATGTGAAGATCACGACACTGACTTCATCAAACCCTGGATAGCTATATATGGTTTGACATACTAGATCTGCATATATGGAGCCGGCCAGCAACTCTACATCTGACCTCACTGACACCAGATGAATAGTTTAACTCCTGCTTCTCAACTGTGCCGTATTAAGAAGCTCTGTTGTTTCAGCACGACTTCCATTTTTAATGAATTACTGTAAAGTACATATATTCATACAGTGCAGTATATGAATTACAAGGAATGAATTGTGCATTGTAAAGGGTTGATGTAGAGTGGCCTTGACTCTGTTAAAAGGCTTAATGGCATTTTAAAAGGACTGTAAACCACTTTAGCTGCCTGGCTCAAATCATGGGTGCTGGGCATCGTGAAGTTTCCATGGCTGTGGTTGAACTCCTTCAGTTCGGAGCAATTTGAGATGATCTGGTCACAAAATTATTTTCCTTGGGCCTTGACGACCGTGAAATAAACTCCTGATTTTAAAGGAAAGCAGACCAAAGTTCAGTTTTCACTTTTTCACAAACAAGTCAGAACACAAAATATATTGTGAATTTAAAGTAGGATTAGTCCCATGTAAACCTCTTACAAATTCCACATACACTGGTCGGTGGTACAATAGGTTATTTGAGACGAATTTTGTGTGTGTGTGTGTGTGTGTGTGTCTGTGTGTGTGCATGTGTGTGCACGCGTGCCTGGGTACGCAGTATGCACATACATGTATGCACACATACTATATGCATGCATGTGTGTGAATGCACGTGTGTGAATTCACATGTGTATTGAGACTTTAACCTCATAGGCGAAAACCGTGCAATGCAAATTTTAACCCACGGGGCGACTGCTCCGCATCCACATTGTACTATAACTAAATTAACTTATAACAGTAGCTAACTGTTCCACTCTATAGGTACATGTGCACTCACCGGTGACCGGCGAGACCTACCAGGAACGCTTATCACGTTTAGAGGGAGACAAAGAGACACTCGTTCTTCAGGTAAGATCGGAAAGATGTGACTTATATTGTTTATTTTCTACTATTGGTTTAAATGGAGATGACAATGGGGCTGTGAAGTGTACACCTTCGTCCAGCATTGACCTGTTTTTGACTAAGATTTATGCAAGCTTTAAACGGGCTGTTGTAATGTAATGGAAATGACTAACCTAAAACCTGCATCCATTCAGCTAAAGCTGAATGCGGATATGAGAGCGACTCTGACTAATAAAAGAGGACATATGACACCTCACTGGCCCCCCCAGATGTCCCCACTGATTATAAACACTGCCCATCTCACATAGCACTGAGTGACTGAGTGCCTTTCAATAAAACCGTATTTTATATACGTAAGTATCACCTACATGTTTCTGATTATATAGAATGTTATTATAGTATTGTAATCTGTTCATTATTTCATGCACAATTAATTAATTAAACTGAACGGACCAAATGACACCGGGCGCGGCATAAATATTGTCTTCTTTTAATAGACTACCGGTATATCATCTTATATGAACACTACGGATACAAGGAATTGACACTCTCACTGCTGATTATAGGAAAATTAGAATCACAGAGATTCGTGGAGAATTAGGAGAGAAGGAGAACTCACACTTACACAGGTAGGAAACGCCATAGTACCATGTGCCGGGCAGAGATGCATAATGAAATAAATAACGAATTGTACCGCGAGGTCGGACATTTCACCCTATCAACACCATGGGAGTTTATGCCGCGGTACTATATCGTTACACCCCTAGTATATATCTATTTGTACACGTATGTATGTATGTATGTATGTATGTATGTATGTATGTATGTATGTATGTATGTATGTATGTATGTATGTATGTATGTATGTATGTATGTATGTGCGTGCGTGCGATATGTGTATCTCCTGCAATTGCTTAACAACAGGTTACCTAATACAGGTCCAGGCTAGTACAATACACGGTAGCACCATGGTGTGTGTGTGTGTGTGTGTGTGTGTGTGTGTGTGTGTGTGTGTGTGTGTGTGTGTGTGTGTGTGTGTGTGTGTGTGTGTGTGTGTGTGCGTGTGCGTGTGCGTGTGCGCGTGCGTGCGTGTGCGCGAGGGTGTGTGTGTATTGAGAGCAGGTGTTCTGTTTGCTTTCTGTGGCGGTCTCACCTACACACCAGCATTCCTACACTAAGTCCCATCCAGTTGGCTGCTTCATGGGGCCCTGCCTTTTTTCACGTGATTGGCTGCTACATGGCCTTATTAACTGTGGATTTACATCTAACCTGTGCACAGCAGCACAGCACAGCACACTTGGCTTTTTTAGTGTCCTAAAGCACTGCACGTTCGCTGGCGCTTAAGCACAAAGGGACATTCATTAATGCTTGTGCTTGTTTAATCTGGCAATGCAGAGGATATATCAGCAAAGGTGCAGCGCGGGCCAGCGGCGAAATGACTGGTAAAAGAAAATGGGTCTAAATGATTTCAAGAGGGTTTGTTTGGGGTTGGTGCCAGTAAGCGGCGGGAACTGGGAAGAGGATAATTAAGATTAGGAGATATAAATATAATGAGTAGTCTAGGTTTTTGTTTTTTTCGTTTTTTTTGCACGCTGCTACAGTAAATTACTTCTGCCTCATTACTTATCCTCCCCCCCCCCAACACACACACACACTAGGTGAGTGTTCTGACGGACCAGGTGGAGGCGCAAGGGGTGAAGATTAGTGACCTGGAGAGTTGTCTGGAGGAGCACCGGCTCAAACTCAACTCCACAGAGGAGATGCTACAGCAGGTACACAGCCTCACAAACATCAAAGCACACAGACGAGGGCCTAACGCACTGATGTAGTATACAGTGAGGAAATATTGAGATACACTGGTGGCAGTCCAGGGGCTTTTTTATTACCAGTGTTGTTGTTCTGACTATTAAATAGAATGCTCATCAATCTTACTAGTAGATTGCAGCTCAGGAGGAGTCTAGCTCCCCAGGAGGAAATTCCTTGCTGGGATTCCATCGTGACTGGCTTTATATCACTGTGACAACCAGCATATTTAGGACGCTATGGGTTCCTTTCCAAGGCGGAGTCTCAGGAGAGTGCACGCCAGGTCTGCTCTCCTCTGGGGCCACAAGTTTCTGTCTGCTGTGGTCTGTGTGTCTGTCTGGGCAGGTGAGCCAGGGATCGCGTCCACACCCATAACCTCTAACTACGCGGCTAGGGTGAGAGAGACAGAGAGAGAGAGAGTCAAACTGAATGAGACTGACTCTGTAATGGAAGGATGAAAAGGGAGGAAAATAATCGGAAGATAGAAAAAAAGGAACCAAGGAAGAGAGGGAGGGCAGTGGAAGGAGGAGAGAAGGGATGTGAGAAAGAGAAGGAGAGGAAACAGGGGAGTTGAGGCGTACATTTTTCAGCTCCGTGTGGCAGAGATCAAACTCACATCCAGTGGACACACTTTGCAGAACTCTGGAAATGGACCCTGAGTGAAATGGACCTGCGCTTACAAAACAGAACATTCAAACCTGTTTGCCTCCGGGAATGAAACAGACTGCACTTTTCCTTCAAGAGAAGCGAGCTGTCGTGGTAGGACAGATTAGACCACAAATACTTTTTTAAATCCTATTCTTGTCATATTTCCATTCCATGAATACTATGTTTCAGCTGCTACGAATACTGAATATCCTTTTCTGCACTGGACTGCCCTTAAAAATAGAAAATCCTTTTAAGCATCTTGAGTGGTTGTGAGCTCATGACACGATGACTAGTAAATGTAGAGGGTCTAATTCTACAGCTTGTGCAGTTGCTGTGCTGAAGGGCAGTCAGGCTTTGGTTCCTGGAGAAGTGGTCATTATGAGGCTTTGGAACCATGCCGTAAATCTCTTCCTAGTGACAAAGCTCTAATATTTTCCATGTGCGCTCTAGAAGAAGCCCAGAATTTGTTCCCCTCTCCAAAACAACTCAACAGTTTTAAATGGACGTATATCATGTATGTGAACTGTTTTCGACGCTACGGATGCCACACGTTCCCGGATCTCATGTGTTTTAGCACCTGTCAGACAGCAGCCAAATTAGTAATGTGTGCAGTCCGTGCACACAGTGTGGCTGGACTCTCTCTAGGCACTCTCTCTGCGAAGACAGGAAATATCTTCAAACTGTTGGTGGACAACTAGTGTCTCTTTGCAGCTGATCTGATGGATAGTAATCTCTTTCTCTCTCTCTCTCTTGTTTGAGGGAGCTGTGAAAATAGGCTTTATAAATAGTGATCATGGGCTGTGTATATTTACTTCTGTGTATTTATAGTTGGTCTGAGGGGGCTGTCATTAGAGAACTGGTACACTGTTAGGTTGCTAGCAGTGTGTCTTATGTGCCCCTTGTGTGTGTTTTACATGAATATCTATTTGTGGTGCGTCACGTTGTTTGTATGTGCTGTTGACAACAGGAGTTCCTAAACAGAACGTCACTTGAGAGTCAGAAGCTGGGTCTGATGGGGGAGGTGTCCTACCTAAAACTGAAAGTGGCAGACATGGAGGAGAAACAGGGCCATGGGACCGAGAGGCAGCACAAAGCCGAGGTAAGGATCCCCATAGAAAATATAATACAATGACATGATAATGTGCTATAAGAGCCCATTGAATAGTCTTTGTGAAAGATTTGCAGTATATGGACAATCGATTGTGTTCTCCAGTATCTCTAGACCAAATACCTTGTGAGTCATATACAGAGGGTTTGATTTAGAAGCCAACACAGGTGCGGTCGAATAGGCAAGGTTCATGAATGACATTGTTTGAGTGGAGCACTCTCATCACCGTCTGTAGTAGTAGTAGTCTGTAGTGTTCCATTTAGCATGTTATTTGGTGTTGCATTGAAGAGTGAGAGGTTTGTGACAGAGGTTACAAGGCTGAATTTAACACTGCACTCTTTAATGTGAGAGCATCGCTGCCTGTCACATTATTACATTGTGCTTCTTTGAAGAACATTTTTTTAATGAAGGAATTTGTTCAGCCTTGACTCTGTGGGGTCGGTTTGCTTCGTTTGGCTGCTCTGTGATAGCCGCCGTCTTTAATGATTTGTGCTTTTACCAGGAAGGATGGGAGTGCGTTCTCATGTCGTGTGAACCCAACCTTTGGGGTTAGGTACGCTGCTGAATGCATGACAGAATCCATAAACACACGCTGTGGGAGTATGGAGGGAAACATTTACCATGCCCTCCACTCCAATCTTCCTGGACCTACAGGAAACTAGTCTCCAAGGAGTTTAGCTTAGTACTTGTTTTTTTTTGTCTTTTCGACCTGAGCAGTGTATTTGCTTAAGGCCAGTGTGTCAAGTTACCATGCTTCCAGAGGGGTACAGTGAGTGAGTGAGTGACCACATGAAGTGGGCAGAGGGAAATTAAGGCAGCACTGCCACTAGACAGGATACATGTAATGTATGTGGTTACCGTCAAAATATGGCTGGTCAAAGGGCCTTTGTGTCTTCAGGCCGGGTACTGGCAGTGCAGAGCTGGCGTGATGGATGGCGGGCTAAATGTGAGATGGTGTGTACTGTAGGGCGGCCTCAGCCCAGAGCTTACAGTTACACTCTCACCCCGTCGTGATGGTCAAAGAATATGACTGGGGCCATTATATGAAAACTGGAGGTGAGAGGTTCAGCCCAGTGTTTTTAGGGGTTTGCAAGTGAAGGACACCTGCCTACAAAATGTGAAACATTAATTCAATACAGTCACATTGGGACTTTTCCCCAAGAAGAAACAGATACCTTTGAATGCCTCACTGTAGACTTTCTGTTTGTCTCTTAAGGTCTCCACACACCGGGCGCAAATTCAGATTTTTAAGCGGTTTTCATAAAAATGCGTCCAGTGTGCAACCACCTTTACAGTAAGACTATATACGCTTTGCTGACAAAATAGTGCATTTTCAAACCGGGGAGAAAAAGGGTCAGCAATTGTGACACTTTGTCACAGAGACGGATACATCAGGCTTTAGCTCTAAGAATGAAGATGTGGCATCGGTGTGCTTTACAGTACAGGAATCAACAATATTGTTTCGACAACCTTTCTGCTTTCACCATGTGCACAAACACATGCTTTCGCTATATGACAGCTGCTTGGTCTTAAAAAGAATGACAGAAATCCACTCTGAATATTATACTGGCATGCCACGTGTTGCTTCTGACACACACATTCTCTCTCTCTCTTTCTCTCTCTCTCTACCTCTGACAGACGCACACACACGCACGCACGCACGCACGCACTACACGCACACGTTGGTGCCACTAAGCCAGTACAGGTTAAATTTAGCAGTGTAGGCGCTCTGTATCATCTGTCATATCCGCTCATTCCTAGCCCTCTACTGAACACCATGTGAGACTTCCTCTGGTCACAGTCCATGCATAACTCCACCGCTGTTTACACTCTTTCCTATGGGGACACAAACATCAGTTTGCTCTAAAAAGATGGCAAATCTATTCTCCTCTGTAGCTGCTTAGCGGTGCCAACTGCAATTGCAACATTGGTGTATATTTACCATGTGTGAGTTCATATAGAATACCGCCACGTTTATCCAAATGGTGTTTAGCTGGCCCAGTGTACTGTATCTGTGCATAAGATCAGCCAGAGAATCTGTGTTTCTCATACTGGCTCCACTTTTCTTGTGTATTCATAGTGTGTAATTGGTCCACTGCTGCATGATTTAAAATGTCCAGACAATACCCAGACATGAGCTCAGAGGTAGAGAATAATCGAGGGGCCATCACTAACAATAATACACAGTTCCCTCTGGAGAGAAACACTCGCAAACACACATAATAAATGCTTTGTATCCTTCCTCTTTTTAAAACCTCTCGCTCTCTCTCTTGTTTTCCTTCCTCTTTCACTTCACATCCGTCAAGAGTGTAGTGAATTTCATTAGCCAGCTCCAGGAGCAGATGTGTAGGTTTCAGGAGGAAATCAATAACAAGATCCAGGAGAAAAGGACCTTGGAGAACCAGGCGGCTGACAGCAGCCTACACGAGGCCTGCCACGCTGGGTCCTCCACAAAGGGCCCGGGTTCAAGCCCGGGCCTCGACTGTGACGGTACCCCCGAGGAGACGTGCGAGAGCAGGCTGAACGAGGCTCCGGGCGAGTCTGACGGGAGCCAGAGCCTGGAGGAGGAGAGTAGCTCAGATGAAGGGGATCAGTACTGCCACGGCGGAGCTACACAAAGTGTAGGCTGGGCATGTCTGCATGACCTCTGAGTTGTTACAGCATGGTGCCTCCTTGTTTTACTGCTTGTCATCCCAAGAGAGACACACTCAAACATGTGCTTACAAAATCCCTTCACTCTCAGAAATGGGCATTGTGAGTGACCGCATATCCTAACAAAAGCCTGCAGAAACACAAACAAGGTTGCCTGAGAGAGAGAAAAAGACTGTAAACTGTAAATTATCATTTTAATCAAACATGCTGTGGTTTGGTTTTCACATCTTAGAAATGGTTGTCGGTCCGGGCTGTAATATGAATGTGCTCAAGTCAGTTGTGTGATATGAATGTGCTCATTGAACTAATATACTGATTTGCAACGCACAATACAAAACTACTGTTGTATTCATTGTATTCAAATGAACAAGATTTCTCACACACACACACATTCTGCCTCCAGGGCTTATTCAAGGAGCTGAGAATTCTGAAGGACAAAGTGGAACACCTTGAGGATCAGAAGCTGCAGTACGAGAGGAAACTCAAGGCAACAAAGGTACAATAAAATGGGGGGTTGGCGTAGTGTCTAGACTTTAAAGCACACACTTGAAATGCCCAGATTCCACTGCGAACTGACTGTCCAATCGTGCACGACTTTCCTATGCACTGTCCAATCCAATCCTGTGACCCTGCCAGTTTAGATGAGTCATTATTGCTCCCATGCACATACAGCTCACGGGAACACCTCTATTTTCGTAAGAAATCTGAGAATAATTTTCTTGATAGAAATAGATATAATGAGCACATTTTCGGGCCATTGGCTGTCCTTTTTAACCTGCTCCATGTGTGCCTTGGCACGGGCCCTTGGCATTTCCCCTCTATAGACTTTCCCTCATTTTCTTCACTTCTCTCCTTCAACCTTTCCCCTCTTTAGCCTTCTGTTCATACCGTTTGTCTCTCTTAATCATGCCCCCGTGCTTAATTTATGATCCATTGCACCGTAGATAGCACATGCAAAGCTAAAAGCTTTGCATGTGCTATCTACTCTGCTCTTTTGCAGCACACCACACCATTGTGCGGCAAAGTATAAATCAGGCTTCATCTTTCCTTGAAGTCTTTCTCTTTCTTTCTATATCGGTGTATTTCTGTCTCTCTCTCCATAGCGTGGTCCAGCTCTCTGGCCCGAGGTTAGCTGTAGAATAGATTGTGAAAGAGAGACAACAGTGAGTGGGAGGCCCACTGTCAGAACCAACAGGTGCTAATGTTGTATACAGTTCCTGCCAACTCTTCATTTAAAAAACCCTGGCCATTTCATTTTAACAGCCACATCTATGCATGTGCTCTCTTTCGATTCCATCTGCTTACAGCCAACTACATACCTGGGTCTGGTTCCCTCTGCTTAACCCTCATGTACATCATGTTGAGTATTATAGGAAGTAGGAAGTGTTTTGTATCATTTCTTATTAAAACAATCACACCCGTGTGAAGTGAGGGGCGCTCTAATCGTACATCATCATCAAGAATGGTGGTCCTTTATTGGCCAAGGGTTCCCACCGACATACCCAGACGATTTGCTCACATGCTGTATTAGTTTTTGATTGATTTTACAATAAAGCATACAAAATACACATGACTTACACAAAAGAAAGAGACAAGAAAAACAAACAACAAACAGTCAAAAAAATTAAAAAATAAACCCCAATGGACAACACCCCTCCACACCCCCTCCACATTCTGTTGTTGACCATAGTGATTGTATTACCAATTACAAATTGTGTCAATGGCATTTGTAATGTTTGTTCAGACAACACAAACATCAGTTTTCCGTTCATTGTCAATGGCATTTTTTATGTTTGTTCAGAAAACACAAACATTCAAGCTGTATATAGGAGGGGCTAGTGCCCCTCATACTAGCATCTGTGCGTGCGTGCGTGCGTGCGTGCGTGCGTGCGTGCGTGCGTGCGTGCGTGCGTGCGTGTGTGTGTGTGTGTGTGTGTGTGTGTGTGTGTGTCCGATTATTATAAAGAGAGGTTAGGGTTAAGTGCAAAACAGCCATAGACAACACACTGGCAAATAGATCAGCTTCAGCTTAACTTTATTGCCATCTGTTTTGCTATACATTTTAACCTCAGGCAGAGCCAGTCTAATAAATGGCCCTCTAAAATTCAGATATATAGTTATAAATCCAAGGCTATGTTGTGGTTGTTTTGTAGATGTGTGCCCTGTAAGGCATGCCACTTAATTGTGGAAAATAAATCATTGAAATGTGTGTTTTCAACTAACAGCATGTGTTTGGATCTCAATTGCCATGCGTGTATTAAGCTTAATGCAAGTGCTTTGTGAAAGAGCATGGCAGTGTGTGAATGCGCCTGTACCCACATAGTGCAGTATTTCTGTGTATAATGAGCATAATTTGGGCATGAATGTATGCATGTCTGCGTAGTGCGTACTGTATACATTTAAGGCCCTATTTGCTAGTGCTTTACGCCTTATCCATAAACATTTTTGAATAGTTCAAATAGCCAGTAGTCACTAGTAGTGTTTGATCTATGGGGCGAAATCCATGAACCATTTGGATATCCCCCCCTCTGGTCATTCATATTTATTGCAAGTGCAGTGTGATTTTGACAGCAATTCTTTTTAGTAGTTTTAGTCATCTAAAAAGTTTTAGTTCTTGTCTAGTTTTGGTCTACAAAATATTACAAGTTTACAGTATAGTCTAATAGTATAGTCTACAGTTGATTTAGTTGCCCAAAATATATTTTGGCATGCACTAATGGCTGATTTTACACGTGGTTGCATGCTGAAAATAGACGATCTATAATCTCACTTATGCATCTGCTATTTATTATTTGTTGATGAAATGCTGCAATATTTAGTCTTAGTTGTTATCCCTGCTTCTGGTCACACTGAATGAAATGGTAAATGGTGCATTTATATAGCGCCTTTATCCAAGGCGCTTTACATAGATTACATTCACCCATTCACACACACATTCATACACCGACGCCGGAAGAAACCATGCAAGGCACCAAGCTGCACAGCAGGAGGAATTAGGGGTTCAGCGTCTTGCTCAGGGACACTTGGGGGAGCCCGGGTTCAAACTGGCAACCTTGCGGTTCCCTTCCAGCCACTCATCTACCCCTGAGCCACCGCCGCCTGCATTCATTTCTCATATTTTTGACATTTATGTTTATGTTTGATTGATTTAACCATAAATGTTCTCTGTCTTTTATAAATAAAAAATAGAACCGTGTATGCGGCATGCGTGTGCACGTTTGTCCCAGACAGTGTTTTTATAGCTTTTTTTCCCCACCCCGTTTCATCCCCGCCGGCAGAAATCAGCATGCTTCTACCAGCTCCTGATTTTAACAACGTTTCACCCGCAGGCAGAAATCAGCAGCCTCCAACAGCTCCTGCTCAGCAAGAACGCCGAGATAGACAAGCTCCACACCCGGCTGTTGGCCCGGCCGCCCTCTCTCTCCGCCGAGAGCTCAGAGAGAGGTAAGCAACAAACAAACTGAGACATGCCTGTCTGTCTGTCCCCACAGACAGCTCTGTGTGACTGACTGCTTCAGCATTATGTGTGACACATTTTGAGCTTGTAGATTGGCTATTTCCAAATGGTCAAAATGTATAGGGCCTCACTCACACCTTTCAATCTAGCATACAACATTGATGCATGCTAGATGTAAGCAAGATGTTTTGTCATGGCCGCCCCAATGCATTTCCAATGGAAGTCACATGGTTTGATACAACATTTTGGACTACAAGCTGTTGTATGGCTTTCGGCTGTGTTTCGACTGCCCCCCTCCCCCTCATACAACACAAATGTTGTGTCAAACCATGTGACTCCCATTGGAAATGCATTGGGGAAAGATGTATCACACCCTTTGTATACAACAAGCATACATCAGTTTGTTGCGAAGGTGTGAGTGAGGCCTAGGGCTGAAGTGATTAATGTATGTTTTGTAATAATAATAAAAATGCACAAGTAACTAGTAACTGTTAAAACTAGTAAAAGTTTTCACATGAATGCAGTGGAGTAAAAGTACAATATTTGGATCTGAGATGTAGTGGAGTAGAAGTAAAAGTAATGGAAATTGGAAATACTCAAGTAAAGTACAAATACCTCAACATTGTACTCAAGTACAGTACTTAAGTAAATGTACTTAGTTACTTTCCACAACTGGTGGTGAGTGCTGCAAGGTGGCACATGCAGTCTATGAGTCTGACTCACATCCATTAACTTGTACTCTTGTAACATTCTTTTATATTATTATTATTATAAGTTAGCAATGAGAGTTAACTCTGATAGTGTATACAAATGTAACCAAATGGACCCTTACGGGTCACATACACACAGTATGCACCATCTCAGAGTTAAATTAAAGCTGCAATCTGTACGATTTATGTCCTATCTGGCATTTCAAAGCTGGGTCTCCTGCGTGGGAGACCACATTTCTACTGCCCTGCCGAGATGGAATTTCCGCTTGGCCAATGGAGATATTGCTCTTAGTCAGAAAGTATAGTACTTGTTGTCAACCAGTAGACCTGTGTCCTACCCGACACCAGCGTTTACAGTTCTCGATGGAAGAGTATAGGACTAGGGAGACCAGCTCCAAGCACTGCAGATCTACATGTTCTTAATAACATACTCTACTGCCCTACAAAGACAAAGTGCACTTAACGTTTTTGGACAAACCGACTTATTTGTGTATCCCAAAAGTCAAATTGGCCTTCGTGATTTGAGGATAATAAATAAACTCAAGAACAGATACAAATAGTGTATTACCACATATTGTATATACCGATATCTCATTTGGCTGATCAGTTGAAACACTTTTACACCCATTTTACATTTTTGTTCATAGTTACAGAAAAATGCAAAAAAGAAATCCACACATAATTTACTGCATGAATAAATCAGCCAGATGGCGAAGTTTATGCAAGGGTAATTTTTTTTTAAAAAGGCAGCATAATCGTGCAAACTTATAATTAAATAAAATTCCGCATATTTCACAACTTCCTGCATATTTTGCATTCATCATTTCTTTGCATATTTTGCAACTTTATGTAGCACATACAATCACATAAAAACACAGCTATTTCATAGCATAATCAAGGATTTTAAGCCGCATAATCAAGCGTTTTTCTGGAGGGTCTACTTTACTGCACGTTGTAAAAATACAGATTACATGTTATTCATTAAAATATGTTCTGGATTAACACTGAAGTATTTTCCAGTATAGAAACAGTGAGAGATGTTGATGAGTTGCCTCTTAACAGAGTGTCTTTCTGTGTCTACCTTGTACCTCACCCCCATAGAGATGTACAAGAGGAGGCTAAACACCAAATGTGAGCTGTAACTCATCTTAATGAATTAATGGGCTCCTTTGCGCTCTTCTTTGATCTCCCATCATTACCCTTCCTCCATATACCCCTTTCTGCTTCCAATGGGTAGCTCTGAAAATTCTTCTGCTTCTTAAATTAATCGGTGCTGTTTCACGCTGTACTCTTTACCTAACCTCTTTGATCATCCCTTATCATTCTTGAATACCGTATTGAATTACTCCCCCAAGTCAACTCATACGTAGATACACATTGGACACTACAGTATGATACTCGCCGCGGCTATTTCACTGTGACAGTTCATCGTCTTTTATGCTGCAGTAGCTGGAAATGCATTTTTCTATTCTTGGCTTTTGGCTTCTGGCTTTTGACTGCAGAGGGAAACGGACATGTCAACATTACAGTTGCAAACCAGCCTAGGGTTAGTAGGGTTATACAGGATTAAGAGGGACTCCCCTCTTCCCAGGTCCCAAGTATTACCAGCCAGGGTAGCTTCATCGTGGGCCAAAACAAGAAACAAAATAAATAAATTAAACATGAACAACCTATTCTGAACTACTCAAAACTCAAATCAAAAGGATCAAGCAAAAGACAAACCATTACTAAACACCTAATGAAAAACCAGGAGAAAATAAAGGCTACCCACCCCTACCAAACCCCAGCAGTCAAGCATTACACACAGCGTGGCTGGTATTCTGGCTATGGAAAGATATGGCCTTTTAAACTCCCCGCTGGAACCAATCAGCTCCCTGGAACAACTCACTCATTTACTCAGTCAAACCTGCAGCTCATCAAACACAGATACCAAAAGAGAAAACATGAAAGCATTAAATGAACAACATGCTGTACTACATCATATAATTTTATGTTGACAGACAGGCTATATTTGGTGCACAAATCTAACCCAAAAATGTGGTTTCGATGAGAATGCTGGCGTAATTTTTTTTTCCAGTGTTGATTTCATCGACTAATACTATATGACAAAAGAATGTTCGTCGACTACTAGAATCTAGGCTAAAATGTTAGGAAGCGACTAGTGGGCAAGACATCCAGTATAGGTAAAAGACACAAGTCATTTTACACTTGGTTGCATGCTGAAAATAGCAGATCTACAATCTCACAACGCTATTTTCAGCAAGTAGAGTCATTATGACGGCATTAAGGCCTGCCAAAATACATTGTAGATACTGTAGATTTAGTGAACTAAAACTAGACTAACACTAAAACATTCCAAGTGACTAAAATGTGACTAAAACTAAACAAAAAACGATTCAAAAGACTTCATGTGACTAAAACTAAAATGAAAATGTGCTGCCAAAATCAACGCTGATGAGTTCCATGTGTATCTGTCGGTACAAAACTATTACTAAACCTGACGTGACCAAATATAGCAGAGCTACGTTTATACAGACAGATGATCAGTGTGGTCTTTCTGTTCATAGACCAGGAACTCCAGAGGCTTAGGACTGGTATGGAGTCACTTTTAGCAGCCAACGATGAGAAGGTAAGAGACCCGGCCGCTCGAGAAAGGCTGCCAGCAACTATACTCTCCCTCAGTTCAACACAGCTGCATGTGGTTATGTATATGGATTAGACGAGTATGTTCTTCTCATCTGTTTACAGTGTAATTCTGAGTACATTAAGTATCTTGCCAGCCCATATATACAGTACGTACACAGTACTGTTATCATTTATTGCTGTTTGGTAAGGTAACTGTTGGATGTACTTGGGCCCCGCCCCTCACAACATTTATAGTACAGAAGGGCTTTTGTGTTCTCTCGCAGCCTCAAATACAAGGAGACACACACACACACACTCTGACAGGGGCAAGCCATTTCAGGAAAGCCACACTTATAGCCCTCCATCTGCCAAACCTAATTTTGGAGTTAGCTACATTAAGGGAAACATGGCAAAGCCACTTCAAAAAAAAAGAGAAACACACACACGCACGCACTCACGCGCTCCAGTGAATCGTTACCACATCTCAGATTTCCAGCTGGACCAGCGTCAATCCCCTCCCTGTTCAATACTTTGATGTAAAGCCAAAGGCCATATGGAGGAAGAGGGATGTTGATGTAATAAATTGGTCAGCAATATAGAGTGGAAGCAGATAGTCCATAACGGTAATGCATGTTTTCCTAACCTTAGATAAATATCATAATTGGATGTTTGGTTTACCTTGAGTACTGCTACTCTGTGCCTCATGTATATAGGACCGCCGTATCGAGGAGCTGTCTCTGCTGCTGAGGCAAAGCAGACAGTTCAGAGAGGTCGGAGCCACAAGAACAGCAGGTAAAAATAATGGCCTAATACTAGACTACGTCCAGGTCTGGTCCCCCGCCTGCATCTCATTGGCCCCGCTCCTAGTATTATTATTATATGTGTTAGTGTGTTAGTGTCCCAAATGACTTGCCGTATTGTTGATATGAGGGCTTTGTCTCAAATCTGGGGCAGTCTTCCGGGTCCTACAGGACCGCAAGTCTTGCAAGGCATGCACAGATGCTGAGGATAATAGCTTAGCGAGTCGACACATAAGCCACTTTCTCGATGCGATCAACAACAAAGAGGCTAGCCAGCCAAGAATGTCCCTTGCACCCTCATTCACTTTGCATTTTTGGACTCAGTTTCCCAGAAGCCCTTGCAAGCCAGTTATAGGTCGATTTCCGGTTACGTCATCATAATGCGTCCGCCTCGTCACGATGTCACAAAGCCGTATTTTCATAAAAGTTATAAAAAAAATGGCTAATTCAACATATAAAACAAATAGCGGGTTTAGCGGGTTATGCAGTGAAGCTGCTAAAGGCTTCCTTGAATAGAAAAATGCTAACACCATGGTTATGACTGTGTGCGTTACTCTAGCTCCACCTGCTGTTCGTTCACTGTCCAACGGCAGAACCCCATCAAGCAGTAGTGAAGAAGAAGAGCAGGGATTGGCGATGAAGAACGCAGACTCTGCCAGCACCAAGTCTGAGGATGTCAAGTCTGAGGTGGGTGAAGTCCCGCTTCTTACCCCATTTAGACCTGAGGACGATTCTACAAATGTCTTCTAAATCCTAACATCCTCATGTTTCTATGTCAGTCGTTCTCAAACTATTTCATGTCAAGGACATGTAAATTAATCTTGTGCCTCTCGTCTATTCCAGGTGTCCACAAGTAGCTCTTCCTCATCATCTCATAGAAGTACATCGCTTTCATTTACCCAGAAGGACACTGACTGCAGGTATTACATTACCTTACTATGTGCCAGTAGAAGTATTATATATATCACCAAACGATTGATTATTATTGTGGTTTGTTTAATCTCCTCAGGACAGAAGCACAGATTGATTCAAGCAGTATGAATGACCTACCAAATGGATCTGCACCAAAGGTGATTGTTTTTTAATTGACTGAATTTGTGAATATAAAAAGTGTCCCCCCCCCCCCCCCTCAAATATAAAAGGAAAAACAAGAATGTATTATTATGTTATGATAATGTACACTTTAAATATACCGTTTGTAAACTAGTGTATATTACTTTTAGTTTAGTAATCTGTGACGGACTCACATTTTCCACTAAGTACGTTTTTTTGTTTCTTTCTTTTTTTTTCAAATTGAGTTGATAGCCATCTCGTCTGTGCTGTGTTTTTTCCAGAGTAGCCAGGCTGATGGCAGAAGTCAGACTCTGCCTGCGGGCTCCTCTCTGGAGGAGCACAGTGGAGACACAGAGAGCACCAGTGATACTCACAGTCACAGCAGGTCTCCTGATGAGAGCGAAGATGGAGACTCCGTTCAAAGCAAACCTGGAGATGAACCCAAGTTATCTGGTACATGTGCTCGAATTATTACACTGCATAACCCCCAGTGTTGCTTTTGTTTTTTAAAGATGGAGTTAACCGTACTCTAATAGACTGTGGTTATAATATTCAAATACGTCTTCCCTGTGTATTTTTGGTTTCTTCCTGAAAGCTGAAAGGCTTTGAGTCAAAAGGCCCAATCGAAATAGCACCCTTTTAGTGAGATCATAACCCTAACCCCTCCCTCATTATCATACAACAACAGCTGTGGGCGAGGCTTAAGTTCGGGTGGGTGGTGCTAAGGTGAAAACCAGGTATACCTAATGAACTAGTGGGTGTGGCCACATAAAAACATAATTTTAACACTTTCTGTACACGTTTTTGAAAGAAATCTTCCTCCTAGTATAATCATAGTACCTGATAATCATGTTGAAGGCGGGGGGGGGGGGGGGGGATCACAGCACTCCATCTTTAACACGTTTACACTCTGTAGTAAAAATAATACAATTAAAATACGCTTTTGCTATACCGTGAGTGTGAGGGGAAAGGATCGAAACTTAGAAAGTACCATAGCGTTAAGGAGAACTGCTTCTAACGCTATATGGACCAGAGCTATCTAACAACTAAATTTAGCTAGGGTCTGCAACCAAATACCTGTCAATCTTGGGGGTCCATTGACATGAAAATGTTTGAGAAACACTTTGTTTAGTCCATGCATCCATCACCGCTGTATAGGCTTACTTTGGCCTACCTCATTCTGTGGTTGTATCCACAGTGCCACATGTTAAGCAAACCACTCCCTTTCGACCAAAAAGACCAGTAGCCCCTTTTGATCACAGCTAATACTGGAAGCCGCATGCCTGCCCTCACAGAGCAGAGGCTCGTGTGGATATTCCTGTTTTACACACAGAACACACCCTCTTCTCCCTTCTTCTGATTGACCACACCACACTGACGCACCCCAGCCCAGCTGCACCCTGTCCCATCCTCACTGACCACTTTGAACTTGAGCCTCTCCCTTTTCCCTTTCTAATGGGTTGTGATGCCTCTGCCAGTAAGCTGCAGCTGTGAGCCTGTTCTGTGGTTCACAGACCATGGTCTAACTATCCATCTTAGCCTGTAGCACTTGCCGTAGCACTTGTCCTAGCCTCGAAGACCTCATAAGCATATATGCAAACTGCAAAGGCTCAATTTATGTAACATAGATAGCATTTTATGTAGACATACCTGTAGCACTCTATAGTGTGTATACTGTAGTGTATACACATAGTTTCATTATACAGATATTCCACTGTTAG
The DNA here is from genome assembly GCF_964188405.1 of Protomyctophum parallelum. Classification (NCBI taxonomy): domain Eukaryota; kingdom Metazoa; phylum Chordata; class Actinopteri; order Myctophiformes; family Myctophidae; genus Protomyctophum; species Protomyctophum parallelum. Next base: position 49,399,030 of record NC_139699.1, on the reverse strand, counting down.
GTTCTTAGCTTACGTATAATTCTCGATGTATTGTGTTGTGTGTTGTTCTTGCTTACTGTAAATCCCTCTGGATTTAGAGCGTCTGCACATTGTAAATTGTAACTAACTCACCATTTCCCAAACAGTGTGTCGGGAGTCGGGACACATTTGTGGGTCGCGGACACATTTTTGGTGGTCTCTTACATTTTTTTTGTTTCCTATACATTTAGTTTTTAATTATTATAATTTCAAACATTTTGGGGTCGGGACCCATTTGTGGGTAACGGTCCACTGACCAATTTGTATGGGGCACAATTCGACTAAGAATCCCATTTCCTTTGCCTGCACTACAAAGATCATTTTTAAATAAAAATATAATTTAAATTTAAAAGCAAGCAAAGAAGTATAGTCACAATGCTAGAAACTTTTATTGAACCGACGTTTCAGCAAACAGGATGCCTTCTTCAGGGTATGAAGAAGGAATCCCGTTTGCCGAAAGGTCGGATCAATAAAAGTTTCTAGCATCGTGAGTCGTGACTACGAGCTGTGCGGCCTCTTTTCTTTCTTTGTCTTTAATATTAATATTGATAATGGAATTATGCTTTTTTGTAAAATCTCATTTTGATCTTTATAAATCTCTCTCTAGGGAAGACAGAGAAAGTTGAGAACAACACTTCAAATGGTCATTCCCCTGTACAGTCTGGGGCGAGTCCACCGCCCGGCCACCGGGCTGTGGGTTCACCAGAGTACATGAAGAATAACAGGAGCATCAAGAAGCTCTGGGGAAAGTCAGTGGAACATCTTTGTCTGTGGTGGCTTTGTTGACAGCTAAGCAAGCTTATTTACAATATGTGTTGAAGTCTGGGCACCTCTGGAAAAAAATATCTTTCAAAACTCCTTCAGACTTCGAAGAACCCAATCAGGGGGCCTCCAAGGCATTGACCCAGACCCCGGCCAGTTCAGGAGAGGGGGACTGCGCGCCACAGCAGGGCCCAGACTGACACGGACCCCCGAGTCTGGTAGCGCTGTACGGTAAGCATTAAGCAAGCCCTGTTGGTTGTTCCTCCCTTTCGTCGACTAAAACTATGACAAAAAAAATGTTCGTCGACTACCTTTTTTCACAGATGAAAACTAAATGGAAACAAAATGAAAATGAAAACTAAGCTATGATGACTAAAACTAAGAGATAGACAATTTCGTTATTAAACTAGACTAAAATGTTAGGAAGGGACTTGTGGACAAGAGATCCAGTAAGTCATTTTACACTTGGTTGCATGCTGAAAATAGCAGATCTACAAGCTTGCAGTGCGAGTTTAAAGTCAGTCATTACGACAGCATCAAAATACATTTTAGTCGACTAAAACATTCCAGGTGACTAAAATGAAACTAAAACAAAAAGAAAACTATTCAAGAGACTATGACTAAAACTAAAATCTAAATTTGCTGTCAAAATCAACACAAAACTAAAAAGGTTGATCGAGCCTTTGCTAGCTTCGCCCCCAGGCTATATGGAATGACCTCCCCTACCAACTGAAATCTGTGGCCTCTGTCGATCTTTTAAAACAATACTTACTTACTTACTTACTTACTTACTGTGCATTATGCCTGACCAGCTGTATTACTGACCCCTGGTGGTTCAGAATGGTAATGTACTACTGATGGGAAACTATTTTATTAAAGGTATATTCAGTGATTTCACTCAAAAAACCTTAGGTTTCGTTTTTGGCTGTGGGACCCAGCCTTTCGTCCAATCAGGATAGAGAGTCAAAAACGAAACCTAAGGTTTTTTGACCCCCAGGGGTTAACTGGGGACAGGGAGGAACTCCTTATATGGCCAGCACACTCTATAGTAGGGAGGATTATCACAACAAAACAAAAAAATAAGTGATATTTGAATTAAGTGAAATCACTGAATATACCTTTAAATGTTATTAAAAAATAAATTAAATACACGAGCAAAAGGACCACATAGGAATTAAGTATGTATTTTTGTTTCATTGTATCACCGGTATATATTATGTCTGAAATATTTAAGTTTTTTTGTTTTATGCATACAGCTCTTTTGAGCAGGCCAGTTCATTTAATTTGGTTGTCATTCTGGGAGGAAATCCCTTTTGGTGTTTTAACTAAGCATTATGTTATACTTTAGCTATTGAAAAATAGCAGATCTACAAGCTCATAGCGCGCCACCGAGTGGCGCGCTACAAGCTTGTAGGTCTGCTATTTTTGAAAAATCGTGAAAATGCGGCACAAATCATTGAATATATATATTCTTTCAGAAGACTTTTTTTTTTATTTCGACGTCAGGCCTAAATGGGTTAATCATGTCTGTCTCCTCTTCCCTGTCAGTGATATGAACACTCCGTTCAGCCACTGGACCAAGGAGCAGGTGTGTGGCTGGCTGGAGGACTACGGCCTGGCCCAATACGTTAGCCTCAGCAGACAGTGGGTCGATAATGGACAGACGCTACTATCCGCCACGCCCCAGGACTTCGAGAAGGTCAGAACAGAACAGAAAATGGGATAAATAGGCTTGAATTAATCAAATGAGTGCGATTAATAATCAAAATTTAAAAAAAGGATTGCGGTCTATAGATTCAGACACCTATGCAATCTCATTTCTACATTTGCGCAAGACTCGTGCAGCACTAGTTGTCTGTCCAATTCATGTTAGTTACTCTTATGTTTTTGCTACAGAAAAGTGCTTTTTGCTACAAGTGCTTTAAGAGAGTTTTTTTTTGTTTTGTTGTGATAATCCTCCCTACTATAGAGTGTGCTGGCCATATAAGGAGTTCCTCCCTGTCCCCAGTTAACCCCTGGGGGTCAAAAAACCTTAGGTTTCGTTTTTGACTCTCTATCCTGATTGGACGAAAGGCTGGGGCCACCTTTTTACTGTGTGACATCAAAAGCATGAATTTTCTTGCTGTGTAGGAAATGGCAATGAAGCACCCACTGCACAGGAAGAAGCTGCAGTTGGCTCTGAAGGCATTCACCACTAAAGTTACAGAGAAGTCATCGGAACTGGACCATATATGGGTCACCCGTGAGTCTGTTTCTATCGAATGTGGCCCTTTGCTTGCCATGCATACGTGCTAGCGCTGGAAATGTGTGTGATATTATGATTTCCATCCTCTCCAGGCTGGCTGGATGACATCGGTTTGCCTCAGTATAAAGACCAGTTCCATGAGGGTCGAGTGGATGGTCGGATGATACAGTATCTGACTGTGGTAAGATTTAACACACATATAAATAAATGTACCATTCAGTGTTCATTTTGGCAGCCAATTTAGATTTAGTCTACTCTTTTGAACAAAAATAAATGCTCATTAGTTTTAGTAAATTCTATCCATTCTGTGCCAACAGCATGATCATAAAATATATCACATTTTGAAGATTAAAATTATGGCACACAATAACACAATACAGCTAAGCCTATACATACACACATCATGTGTTAAGCCCCGTTCAGATCAAAAAAGCTGGAAATTAAAAAAAAGCAAAACTCATTTCCATGCAGCTTTCTTTTGAGAAAGTGGGCGTGTACAAGGTACCTGTCACTCAAGCTGCCTGGACTGGCTTTGAGGAGGAAGAACACACAGGCAGTTTTTTTGCAGATGCGCATTTGAAAGTCTAAAATGTAAAATAGCGACTGTATAGGAGAAATAATTATATATTTAGTTACATCATAACCTATTTATCGATGAATAAATAATATAATCTTGGTCAACTTGTTTGTACATAACCGAACGGAGCGGATCTCAATCCCCCCCGTCCTCAGTGCTCATGCCCCCCCCCCCCCCCCCCCCCCCCCCCCCCACTCCGCTCTCCTCTCCCCCCGGCCACGAGCGAAACCCTCCGGGCATTATGTAATGTTAATGTTGATTTAGCAAGAGCATACCGTAGAAATACAATTGTATATATCCAGCACGTTAGCAATTAAAACAGCTTATGTTTACGTGCGGTTTCCGGACATTCAGACTGATTCAATCCCCGGAGAAGGGAGCCCCTATCTCGGCGCTGTCTGTCTGTCACTGACCCTCCTCGGCTGGCTATATGTGAGGGTCCGGGGTGCTCCTCCACCACCCCCCCCCCCCCGGACCCTCACCGTTTACACTACAGCATCAGCACATTTATGATGTGAAACATTGTGCCAACTGGTAGGCTAGGCATACTTTAATTACTTAATAAATAATCAATATCACCGGAACGGAGTCCAGTGTGTGTGTGTGTGTGTGTGTGTGTGTGTGCATGAGTGAGAGAGATATATTGTTTACTTAACATTAATAGTTAATAGGGCCAGTATATACGGTATATGGCATATATATATATATATATATATATATATATATATTATATACACGTGCCATTATATCGCTCTCACACACACACACACACACATGACGACCGGCACATGAGCGCAGCGCGCTGAGAGCGGCCGCCTCTGCTATGGTCTTGCCAAATATCCATTCATATTTCATATACAGCCCATATTTAAAAAGTTTATTTTTAATTCGGAGATTCGGGCCGCACAGCTTTCGGAGAGGCAAATGGTTTTGTGAAATGATCTCAACTCCGCCTCCTCAAACCACGCTGTGCTCTGATTGGCTACATGCAGCTTTTAAAAGCTCCAGATTTTCAAAGCTGCTTTAAAGTTAAGTTTTGGGGAGAAAAAAAGAAAGCAAAAAAAAAAAAGCTGTTCATTCCAAGCTTCAAAACGCAAAAGCTGATCTGCATAGAGATAACATGGTACCACGAAGCTAAAGCAGAAGCTAGCTTGTGCAATGTGAATGGGGCTTTAGGCTACAACATTTTTCACAAAATACTAAATGTTCAGAAAATAGAACATCCAAAACAAACAATCAAAACAAGAAACATGCTTAACCACATGACTGATAACCTACATTGTTAGCCTTGTGATCTCTCTAAGCAAAACGCCACGGTCACTACAGAAGAAAGACAAACTACCCAATAACACAGTCCGTACGTCACTGGCATACACTTGGGGAACGTACAGCAACCGTTTTATTTAGAGCTCTGAACAGATAAATGTACCGCATTTGTTTCACTCAAACATGGGTCAATTAATATATAAAATGGTCAAGAGTATACCCGACGAAGGCTGGTTAGGCCGAAACGTTGTTGCTTTGTCCGCTCTGTTAATAATACATTATTTTGGGAGCTTTTTTTTCATATATATTTTTTATCCCACGATTTTGTAACCCATTTTTCACCCCTGTGTCAATCATCTAATGTGATCCTGGGCTCTACACACCCTCCGCCAACCTGGGGAGAGCAACGGACTTAACTCATGCTTCCTTCATGCTTGAGTGTCCAAGTTGCTCCTTTACACCTGACAGGGGGGAGTTTCCCTGGTTGGACGTAGCGCGTGGAAGGAACACGTTATTCCAACCAGTTCCTTTCCCCTCCATCAGGCGCCCCGGCTGACCAGGGGGAGGCAGTTTAGAGACCAGGATTACTGCATGTTTTTGTGAGGGTACCTACCCTAGGGGACACGGGGAGAACATGCAAACTCCACACAGAAAGAACCTTTCGCCAACCCCGCCTTCGGGTATGGGCATTGATGACGCAGAGGAGGAAACACGCCACCAGCACCCACAGCGCCCCGAGCGGGAATCGAACCCAGGACCTTCTAGCTGTGAGGCGACAGCACTACCAACTGTGCCACCGTGGCCCATTTTTTTGGGAGATTTTAAAACGGTGTGGGGATTTCCTCTTTCCTTTCTTAGTCAACTAATATGACACAGCAAAGAGAGAGAGAGAGAGAGAGAGAGAGAGAGAGAGGTGCCCTTCTGGGCTTGGTCTGTTCTGGACTTGGCCTTGACTAGTTCTGGACTTGGCCTGTCACCATGACGCTGATTCAAAAACTGTCAAGTGGCATTTCTTCCTCAGCCTAGTGGGAATATGCATGCACAGTTTCACCGCAACACACACACACACACACACACACACACACACACACACACACACACACACACACACACGGACGGACGGACGGACGGACGGAGTGCAAAACATACTCTCTCCCCATGCCTTCGGCCTTGTGGAGACAATAATGGCCATGAGGAATTGGGCCTACTGTACATTGACAGAGGAGGTGTTGCCACAATCAATATCAGCAACAACACGTCAGACATACTATAGATCCACATCAGTATTCTATTCCAAACAAACATTTGGATGGCTGGTCACAAAGCTCAAAACTTCTAACTTGAACGTCAGCATGAATTCCAGAGACAGAAACAGTCTCTGAAAATGTTGGACCATTGGGTCCAAAAATGACAACAACAGAACAAGCTTGAATCGCATTAGTTCGGTATATACACACAGCAATCAGCATACAACATAAGCAGCAGCAGCAGCAACAAAGAAATGTTCCTACCTTGAACCACACATTCTGGCGTAGCACAGTGACCACAGTGACTTCTGTAGAGCAGGCTTCAGGGTGCAGCATTCACAGCTGTACAGGAACCATTGGACTCTGCAGGAATGAGAAGAAGCTGAGCTTGAAAGGGTGGGGGGTCTTCTCCTTTGGTGCCAGGATCTCCTGGCTCCCAGATGTTGCAGTGACTGATAGCTTTCAGGATGTCGCCATCCATGCCTTTGTAGACAGGTCCTCAGGCTTCAGAGAACCAGTTATGATCCACAGGTCAATCGTACATAAACCTTTGTGGCATGTGGGCTTCTGCTATAGCCTGACACTCGGCCTGAATTTCCATTTTGTTTCAATGCGAGGAAAGAGTTCTGCTGGTTTCTACACCCGGCTGGGGCACAGTATTCGGCTGCAGCGAAGACCAGGGCTTGCATGGAGATTGGTCGTAGTACCGCCTACCTGTGTACAGGTCTTCTGGGGTCCAGAGTATAGGTTCGAAGGAACACCTGAGGCCTCCATTTGGTCATCATTTGAAGACCTTGAAAAAGTAATTCATGCTTTAATTTCATCAAACAAATAAATAGTATAATAGTAAGCCTGTTTCTATTCCGTACATATGGCTATTGGTTTATTTTGTCCTCACTATCTAGTGGCATTTCAAAAATAAATAAATACACACATTGTAAAGGAGCTACACCTAAAAATAATATATGGCAAGCCGTTTTAACATGTAATAGCTAGACTGGATATTTATTCCAGATATCTGTAATTAGCCCTTTGCTAAACCCCATCCCAAAAGTGATTGTCCAATGTCAATCGAAATAGTTTAGCAACCTTTGCTAAGGATGGCAAGCTTTCGTCACCTCATAGCTGTCAGTGTTATTTTTCATGGGTGTTGTTGAACATGTGTTTAACATCGGGAAAGTTTACTAAGCACCGTAGTTTTACTGTGCATTACATGAAAACTCCTGTTTGACGGACAGTAAAGTTGATGGATACTGTTTTCCTCGTATTTCTAGTTTATTGAAATAACAAAACATTGTTTATGCATTTATTCTGGCAGTGAAACATGCATTGCACACATCACTTTCGTCTGTTAATTTCACGCACGCCATACGCACGCCACACACTTACACACACACACACACGCACGAACGCACACACACACACACACACACACACACACCCTGTCACACACACACACACACACACACCATTACACCAACTCACCTGGGAGAATAGCCTTTGTAAAGAAAGCAACCAACGCAGGCAGTTTGTCATTTGGAGTCGGGGTCTTTAAACTGTCACATTGTGAGCAATTTGGTCTCCCCGAGGACTCTACTCAACTTCCATGAGGTGGAATTACATTACAAGTTGTTTATTTCACTCTTTTAGCCTACTTCAAACATAACAGAGCTTGTAGTTTATGCTAATGGTGAGCATTGGAGAAAGCTGTCTGTCTTTCGTTTAGTGTTTACATGGGGAAGGGGGCGGGGCAACCGTAGCATTTTAAAGAGCCCGCGTGAAGACGAGAGAGTTGCGTCACGCTTTGATCTCACCGCAAAACCTAAACTGTCGCGCCCCGCCCCCAATTATTCATTTCCAGTTGTTCTTGATTTGGGCACCAACATGTGGTATTATGGTAACTCTCTCTCAAGTATGTACCTGGAAGTATATAACCTGCATTAATCAATCAATTTTTCATTCATATATAAAAAAATAAAAAAATATTCATTATTTTGTTCTTGCGCATGTGAGTGTTTGGGTTAGACTATATAGCCACTAACTACCCTTATTTGAGTGAAAACATCTGAATGAGAGTTTTAACATGACTTCAGTTCTATAAGCTGTAGAACTGTATTCACTCTAATTAACCAATATTATTTTGCTATGATTCCATGCTTTCAAGAAGAAAAAAACACAATGACAGTCATTCTAATAAAATAATAGTCACATTTTGCCTTTCAATAATTTTGAAAGGCAACATGTATGCTAATGTATGTTTTGTGTAGCAGACACTTTGATTTGAAGCACTTTACTAGACATGAATGAACCCACTCCCCTATTTACTGTTCTCCCAGAATGACCTGTTGACTCTGAAGGTGACCAGTCAGCTCCACCACCTCAGCGTCAAATGTGCAATCCATGTCCTTCACGCCAACAAGTTCAACCCCCACTGCCTTCGACGCAGGCCAGGGGAGGAGGTAAGGTGGGACAGTGGTTTTCAGTGGTCCGGGGACCACCATCCTTGTGGGGGTTCCAGGTGGTTCTCAGCTGGAGGGTTGGTAACCTAATGGACCCTTATAGATCTTTCATTCTTGAGAGTTAAATTATTGTTAAACATCTGCTATTACTATAATTTAAAAAAATAAACGAAACCAAGGCAATCGTATTGTAAATTAATTATCTTCCTGTTATTTTTGTTTTCCAGAAGCAGCCCTCTCCCTCTGAGGTTGTGCAGTGGTCTAACCATCGTGTGATGGAGTGGCTACGAGCGGTAGATCTAGCTGAATATGCTCCTAATCTAAGGGGCAGTGGAGTCCATGGAGGGCTGATAGTGAGTGAAACCAGTGCACATACTTCCTTCCCCCAGTGTTGTTTATACATGCATTTAATATTTATCTGATACGGACAGATACACACACTGTAACTGTAACATATTATAATATTCTGATCCCACATATCTTAACAGCTACAGCTATTGCAATGCTGTCACGGCCACTCATGGAATACAGCAAAATCAAATCAAAAGACTGAAAATGTAATGATGATGTTTTAGGCTGACCAGCTGAAGAAATCATGACATTTCTGCAGAGACCATTCATGTTGCTGGAAGATGCTTCTAAACTTGTATGCTATTGCTAGTTTGATCACGTCAAATATTCTTTCATCTTAAAATAACTAATAAAATAAAATAGCCAATCTAGAAGCTCAGTAGCGCTGCTTGTAGATCTGCTATTTTCGGTTCACAGCATGCTTTCACAGAAGACACGCTGGCTCAAAGTCAAAGTCGTATGATTTGTCACACACGTTACCTCAGTGAAATTTGTTCTCCGCATTTGACCCATCTCTTGGAGCGGTGAGCCGCAGCCGTGCCTCACTCGGGAATCCTTTGATTAGTAGATTTGACCCCCCAATCCAACCCTTGATGCAGGGAGACATTGGGTCCCATTTTACAGTCTTTGGTATGACCCGGCCGGGGAGCGAACCCCGACCTCCCAGTTTCAGGGCGGCACTCTAAACACAAGGCCACTGTCTATTACAGAAGCCAGCGTGTCTTCTGTGAAAGCATTCTATGGACTGAAATCAGTCGTGGCAACTGAGAACTTCATGGGCCACCACACTATGTGTCTCTGAATGCTCCTTGTCTTTCCCTCCATCCCTACACAGATTCTGGAGCCTCGTTTCAGCTCAGAAACCTTGGCCCTGCTGTTGAACATCCCCCCTCAGAAAACCCTGCTCCGACGTCACCTCGCCTCCGCCTTCTCTGCCCTGGTGGGGCATCAGGCTACGCAGGAGAAACGAGAGTACGCCAACGCCACAGGCCATGTTCCCCTCACCACCACGGCCAAAGTCAGGGTGAGATATCATCAAGGAATAACGGCGACGGGGACGGCGGTGGCTCAGGGGTAGAGTGCCTGGATGGAAACCGTAAGGTTGCCAGTTCGAACCCGGGCTCCCCCAGAGTTACTGTTGAAGTGTCCTTGAGCAAGACACTGAACCCCTAATTGCTCCCGATGTGCTAGTTGGTGCCTTGCATGGTTTCCACTGCCATCGGTGTATGAATGTGTGTGTGAATGGGTGAATGTAATGCACAATCTCTGTAAAGTGCCTTGGATAAAGGCGCTATATAAATGCACCATTAATAACAGCTGACAGCATGTGCTTGTAATATGGAATTACAATCATTCACTAAGAGGCTTTACTTGAACCCCAGCAGGCCTATTCTGCGGGTAACCGTCGCCGAAAACAGCAGATCTACAAGCTCAGAGCTCGCTGCAAAGTGATTAATTGTGTCGATCTGCTATCTTTGGCAAATAAATTTTGCGTAGACTGAAAAAGGTTAGAAGAAAGACAGAATACCATAGGTTTAAGTGGTTAAATAATGTTCTGTTTTGCAGCCAAAGAAGCTGGGCTTCACCCAATTCAGTCACCTGAGGAAGAGGAAACCCGACGAGTCGGCCGACTATATCTGCCCCATTGACAGTGGGGGTCTTGCAATGAATGGGATCTCCCATCGACCTTACGCAGGGCTCAGGGGCCTCAGCCCTATCCTGGACACACAACCTGAGAAGAGGGAGCAGGTGGGGATAACAAGCTCAAGCTGATATGGGCCCTCCTCCAAACCAATGACTGTTAAGCTATAAGCTTTTTACTGCACCCTCTCCTCTGCCCCTGCAAAAAAAACACTTTCTAACCCTGAATCAAGGTGATTCTGTGATTCAATGGGAATTCTTGTGCTGATATTCCAGGATGAGCTACAATGATAATTAGCAGGTGATGCTAATTTGGTTAATTGCAGGATACACTAAAGCCGGGATTCATCTAAACATGGTGAATGGTGACTGTGTCTGATATAAGCTATGAAAGCTTTCTCTCTGCATTCCTTCAAATGTGGGATTTCATTTTCCAAGCTTCCACTTTTGCTTTAATTCAATGCATTTCGCTGACCATGCTGTCTTACCGTAGATTTAATTTGGATTGCTTGTTATTATGTAGGCCTACCATTTGATTTTTAGCATAGTGTGATAATAATTACAAGCTATACTTTAAGCTTGTTTGTGGCATATATTTTCATGACTGTAAAACATGAAATCATGAAAACTGTCAGAGAAATTCTCTATTGAGAATTTAGCTCAGCACCTTTCACATGTATGACAAATGGTCTATGTATTAATTTTCATACTGCTAGTATTGAAAATAAAGCCTAATGTCACTGTTGCATAATGCTTGCAAATGTTTGGCCTCAGGCCAAATCTAAGTTAATTTAGTTTTTACTTTAATTTCATTTAGGGAAAAGATGTACTAATTATATCAACTGCTTCCATTAAAATAAATTGCTGTTGCTGATCTTTGCTGCTGGTTAGAGTAATTATGATAGGTGACAGGTTATGGAGACCCAGCTAAGAGCTCTGGGACAGCTTTATTCTATACATTTTGGGGCGGCCGTGGCTCAGGGGTAGAGTGGCTGGATGGTAACCGCAAGGTTGCCAGCTCAAACCCAGGCTCCCCCAGAGTTAGTGTCAAATTGTCCTTGAGCAAGACTCTGAACCCCTAATTGCTCCTGATGTGCTGGTTGGTGCCATAGTTTCCGCCACCATCGGTGTATACATGTGTGTGTGAATGGGTGAATGTAATGCACAATCTATGTAAAGCGCTTTGGATAAAGGTGCCATTTACCATTTTACATTTTGATAGTTCATGCCTTTAATGTTCAAGTCCTGCTGATTTTCCATTAGGAACCCACTGAAGATATCTCCCTTTCAGACGTTGAAGATAAGATGGTGAGTTTCTGAGCAGTAATGATTTGGAAATGCCTGGACTTTAATAGGCCTGGACTTTAATTAGGATGTGGTAGATCTCACATTGGAGTTGCTTCAGGGTAACATATGTTTGCAATATATTTCATTACAGTGTAAAGAGACAATTCTGTGAACAGTAGCAACTTTGAATGTCTGATGACATCCCTGAATTCCTGAAGATGACCTTGAGGATCTTGACAACAGTGCAGGAGAACGTACTTGTGCCAATGGATGTCATTATATCATTGAAAGGATTTTATTTTCATGCCTGATGCAAGACTGCCCTCTACTGGTATAGATCGGAAATGCAAGAAAGCTTGCATACGGTAGATGCCTCATAGAGAGAGAGATACCTAAATTATGAATAAAGAAGCTCACTCTGTTTGATTTTGAGATCCCCTTTTCTAATTAAGACGTCATGGATCAGTATTTTGGTGATATGCTTTCTGGATATCATCTGTTTGATGAAGTTAAAGGATGTTTCACATAAAAGAAATCAAAGATACAATTCTAGTAATTTTCTAAACTCTACACCAAACCATTAAGACTTTACTTTATTTGTTTATTTGGAAAGGACAATGCACATTAATTAATGCTACAAACATGAATGTGAAATCAATAATATGATTGTGCAAACATATCAGAGTTAATTTCCATCCGTATGACCACAGCACTATTCTGGGGTGAACATTTGGGGAAAATAGCTGATTTATAAGCAACATGTCGCAACTCAACATGGTTGTCTGTCCATCCATCCATCCATCTTCAACCGCTTATCCGTAGTCGGGTCGCGACTACAGCTCCACCAGAGTGCTCCAGACTTCCCTCTCCAGAGCAACATGACTTCCTCCATGGGGGATCCCAAGCCGTTGCAAGGCCAGTAAGTTGATGTTTTTCCTCCAACTGCGACTTGGTCTGCCCCGGGTATATAAGCGATCACGCCTAGGATAGGCGTTCTCCATGGAACGAACCATTTTGCTCATTTGCTCATCAAAAAAGACAACTACAAGGTTTGTTCAACATTTCATGGCTCACGGCATTGAAGCTCTAAAAGGCTCTGGACTTCAACACAATCCCATCTGGACAGTAGGACAAAGACGTTTTAATGAAAAACAGTGGATTAAGAACCTTGACACGGATTTTCCTGGAGGTTTAAACATGCAAAAAATCTGACTTTGAATAGGGGACACATTAGCAGATTCCACACCAAGCCAACATGGGACACAAAGCAAGAGGTGTCACAGACACCAAATGGGCCATTAGATACCGGGCTCAGGAAACAAAAGAGAAACATAGGACAGGGACACCTTGAAATATAAATATTAATTAGGCTTTTCTTATTTAAAGGAAAAACAGTAAAAACCCAAACAACAAAACTTAAACTCAGGAATAAACTGGAGCAAAATCTATGAGTGGTTAGATCAGGCTTCCTTCAGATACATGGCGAATGCACTCATTCCTTCCACTGTGCTATACGTCCAGAGAGGACGTATAGGGCCTTAAGGCTCATACATAGTCTGGATTTACGGTGGTGGGGTGACCACCGAACTACAACATGACGTCACGAGCCGCGGTGAAGAGCAAACCACCGCCACCGCTCCAGCCCTTCTCTCTGTTTTTACTCACCACCGCTCAACGTTATTTCAGCTCCGGTGGTCAGCTCACCACCGGAGCGGTGGTCACCTTACCACCGAAAATCCAGACTATGAATAGGCCTTGAGTCCTACTTCTCCTCCCAGCCCAAATCACACCTTGGAAAGCATGAGTGTCTATTCAAACAAAGTGTTTTTTGACTGGGGGGTCATATTTTGACAGCAGGAATTGCCTGTCATAATTTGACCCCCCAGTATCAGGATGTATTAGGATGTTGATATTCATTCATCAGCCAATACTCCCCATGCACAGGTAGCACCCCCCCCTGATTGATTGATTGATTGATTGAAACCTTTTTTTTATTCTCGAAAAAGCATTGAGGTCCACCCTCATTTGCATTGCTGCCGAGATTACACACACAAAATCAACAATTAAGACATATGCAGGAATAAAACGCAAACAAACAACAAAAAAATGCAATACATTCTATCCGTCCACCACTAAATGTATTGTATTTGTTTATATGCACAGATGATCAACAGCAGAGTGTTCAGTGGATATTATACACATTACATAGCAGAGTGACATGTGTTTATTGTTCCATTTTTGTGAGGATGAACATACATACATGTGAACTGTATTGCTGTAAGCAATTGCCAATCTCAGATGTGAATTAAGGTACTAAGACGTTTTGTAAAGTGAGTGTAAAGTGAACTAAAGCCCCAGGTCAAAGCAATATAACCAATATAAATTATTTAATATATTTTTCTGCAAAATACATTTCCCAGAAGACTAATCCAATAGAGATCAGATGGACTGTGTGTTGTTTTAGTTTCTTCTTTTTTTATGAAGAGCTTTGAAAAATAGTTTGGCTTCTTATTCACTAGATGGCAATATTGTATTGCAGAAGACTTGCCTTCCAAATGGTGGAACAATTTCTCCATTCTACCTCACATAGATATTATATTAATATACAATACCATACATTCAGAAAGTCAAACTTGCCTATGACATTATAAGTAGACCATACAGTATACTGCACATTTACATGTAGAGATATCCTTCTTGCTTTTACAGTGAGGAAATGCCCTTAATTAATCTTACCTGGTAGAATTATTCCTCTCATGATGAAACATCGCTATAACTTGACCATGTGTAAAGATGGAGTGCCGTGATTTTTTTCCACACTTAAACATGATCATCAGGTGTATTTAGGTGTATATGAGGTATAAGTTTTTCAAAAAAGTGTACAGTATTTGTTAAAATGATGGTTTTATGTGGACACACCCACCAGTTCATTAGGTATGCGTGAGTTTAACCGTAGCACCACCCACCTAATCCAGTCCCTCCGCCTCCTCCTTTAAGACCACCCACTTGTCCTAGTCCCTCCACCTCCTTATAAAAGGACAGCCCATGGCTCTGCCCTTTTGTTTACAAAATGACAAATTGGTGTCTGTAATGTAACAAGAACTCATGTTTTTGTGAATGTTAGAAGTGAACACTTCCCATATTTCTGAGATATCGTATAAACACCATTATGCACTTATACTGCCACCATCCATGTATAGGTATAGTGTATAATCCACGCATCCATACCATATCAGATCTGTTTTTTCTGATTTTTTTATAATCATTTATTTATTTCCTCCAATTATATTGACCCTATTGTCACAATCAGCTCAGCTCATCATCCAATTAAATCATAGTTTAACAGCAGAAACAATTAATTTGATGGATCATTTAGCATGAATAATTTTATTAATTTGCCAATATATTGTAGGCTATTTATTTCCTCCAGCTAAGCACCCTGGCATTAAAACTGTCCAAAACACTTGCACTGCCCTAGGCACATGATGCTCTGGACAGAAGACTCTCCACTCTTGCTCTGATCAAACTCAATTTACCTTCTG
The DNA here is from genome assembly GCF_964188405.1 of Protomyctophum parallelum. NCBI lineage: Eukaryota > Metazoa > Chordata > Actinopteri > Myctophiformes > Myctophidae > Protomyctophum > Protomyctophum parallelum. The sequence continues at coordinate 49,383,635 of NC_139699.1, read as the reverse complement.
ACTGCATTGAGTTTCAGCAAAAGTCGCCAGATTTAAAGAAACAAGCGGCCAAGTCCACAAAAATAAGTCACAGATATTGCCTTGAATATTTATGAAAACGTTTCAACAACACCAATCCTTTTAACAACATAATAATTTGAGGGTCCTTCACATGAACCATTGGTCAAGTCAACCACATCTCCCCTGAGAGTTACTTATATGAAAACAAGCCCAAGTCGCTTGTAATAGCCAGACATGGCAACATGACTTCCAGCGCGACACAACAACAGATTCTAATTCTTGACTTTACAGCCTCGTATAAGTATTAGGACCTACATATTGACTACAACACCCAACAAGAATGCACATGCACTGTGACACTAGTAGGCTACACTCTGTATCAAAGCCCGACCACTGTGATTATAAAAGAAACAACCTACTCCTTGAGAACAACAAGAGCAACTATAGCCTACAGCAGAGCAGGTAGGCTATATAAGGCTGGTTTGTTGTGGTTTCCTTGATTATCCTGAGGACCCGACGTAAACATTTACTTGCTTCCAATCTAACGGAAAACAGTCTGCTCTGCTGTGAACTGGTAATGTGTGAAATGACTGTTTGAAAATCTGCCACACAGTTACGCCAGGGCTCCACTGGGCGCGTCTGCGTCGCGTCTCCGTCAACGTCGGGAATGTGGCATGTGCCCTTTTAATCAATGGAGGGTGGCTCCACTGCCCGCGTTGCGTTGCGTCTCCGTCACCATAAAATTGAACCGGTTCGTTTTTTGACGCACGCACGCGTGACGCAACGCGACGCAGACGCACCCAGTGGAGCCCTGGCGTAAGGCACAGAGCAGAAAACTGGCTGCGCCGTTCAGTTCACACGTGTGTATGTGGCAGGCAGCTCCTCCCACAGAGGTTGTCGTATTTAAAAATATATATAGAGGGGGAGGTGCGTGTGTGCGTGCAATTTTTTTACGTCACACTATCCGTGTTTACTTCATTGGCCCGTTTGACCGTCAAGGGTTCAGCCTCCAGGAAGAAACCCTAAATACAAAGTTATTACACCATTGCACATAAAAACGACTCCAGGGTGTCTAATGAAGTACTGTCACCCCATAGACACATGAAAAGCTGGAAAAATACAAAAATTGTGGCACTCCATCTTTAATTTATTAGTTGACTAAAAGCAGTTAATGGAGGATCATTAACAGTAGATTAACAGAGCTGTATCACATGTCAGTGTTAAGCAAAATGTATCACCTCATATTCACTCTATAGTATAATGCCATTTGCACACTGGTGCCTTTGTCATGGTATACCTTGGTAAATTATGAAGTGTCATGTCATCATATGAAATCACATCCTTTGCTTCCACGTACTGTGAATGACGTATAGACCATTGGCAAAGCTTGCTGACAGCAGTGTTACAGTCACTAGAAAGATTTCACCTCTATTTGACATTTTAATTTTCACATTTTAAGACTGCATTTTTGAAATTGTGCATATAATGCACAATAAACGCTGTGGCTGTACTCTTCTGGAAAAGGTGTCCAATGTCACATTTTTTGTAAAGCCTTGCAGTTAATGTGGTTGCATAATATAAACGATGAAGTAATTTAAATCGCCACTTCTCTGCCCGATTCTTTGTTATTTATTTTCACGTAAAAAAATACCCCAACAACATGGTGTTAATTAAATCACTGACCAACAATGCATAGATATGCCATCTATTAGCACAGCTCAGTGGCCAAGTGAAATGTAGCAGACATGATTGCCGTGATTGGGGCTCAGTTTGCCTGCATGCTTCCTGTAATTGACATGCTTTGAATTCATTACAGTCTTGCGAGCTTCTAGATTGACATTTTTGTTGTTATTTTTAAAATAAAAATCAAATAAACATTGAACCAATGGGAGAGGTCATGTGCACGCATCCACCTCGTTGACAGCAGACTGCTGGGCGAGCGCTGGTGCTTTGGCATGGGGGGGTCAGATCAACATGGAATTAATTCTGTACTGGCCATATAAGGAGCATGTCTTGAGTGTACAGGGTTTGATGAGGTCAGATCAACATATGGAATGTCAGAGCAGGTGAGCTCCATACAGTATTATGGAGATCTAAGGGTCTAGAGTTTGAATGGACAGGTATATCAGTCAAAACAGAGACATTGAAGAGGAAGGATGGATGGGGAAGGATCAACATAAGGAATATACGTTCTGACATATATCCATATATGGAGATGTAAGGGTTTGAGGTTTGAGTTCAGATGTAGAGTTTCCAATATTGATGACATCAGGGATCTCCATATGGGCTTAGGGTCTTCACATCTCCATCCCTGATGATGTCACATGATGTCACGAGACCTGGGCAACATATATCGTGCCCGACACACTGATGGTTCCCGACACACTGACGGGAAATGCACAATTTCATAGTTAACTGCAACCTGCGGTCGCAATAACTACTGTACATTGGATCCCAGGGGGCACGGTGGCACAGTCAGAAAGGTAGCGCTGTTGCCTCACAGATAGAAGGTCCTCGGTTAGATTCGCTGGGGGTGCTGGGGGTGTGTTCTCTCCTCCACGTCAGTGCTGGGTGGGGTTGGCAAAAGCATATACATATAGAGGGTCGCAGTCCCTCCCCCTTTCAGAACGACGAGTGGCCCAGGAAATGAAATGCAATGCATTTCTCCCATAGGATTTTCTTTAAGTATTTATTTAAAGACGGTTACGCCGCGGACAAAGCCAACTCGGATCGTGACAAATCATGACAATGAACACAATATTTTGGGCCGATCAAATCATTAGAAAGAAGAATATAAAGACAGGAGACAACACTATTTGTTTTGTTTTTCTTCTTATAAATTAATCGTTTTAATCGGCCCAAAACATTGTGTTCATTGTCATAATTTGTCACGATCCGAGTTGGCTTTGTCAGCGGCGTAACCGTCTTTAAATAAATACTTAAAGAAAATCCTATGGGAGAAATGCATTGCATTTCATTTCCTGGGCCACTCGTCATTCTGAAAGGGGGAGGGACTGCGACGCTCTATAAAGGTAGAGTCATAAAGGATTTCAATGGAAGTTGCTCAGTGGCGCTTTGAAGCACCCGGAAGAACGCTCTACTTCAGAAAATGCGGAAGTGCAAACGAGCGCTCAATGTTAAACCCCAGCTGCACAGGGTTTCCTCGTCATGAATGCACAGGCCCACCTGCAGTTCTGGCTCTGACTCAGCTCTTCAACACTGGCCAGCCTTGCTGGGGGCGTGTGTTCTCGAGAGGGGCCAAGATCTTCCAGAGATTCCTTGCGAAGCATAGCGGAAGCTTCCGCGAGCGTAACGTAGGTCCCGGAAAATATGCGCTGTGATTGGAGAGTATCACTTGAGTGGCAGCGAGAGACATGGAGGAGTCGTATGAGTGACGTCACTTGGGCAGCGACGCGGCGTGCCTTCAGCAGCAGCACTCTTCCTGCGCACTCCCCCCCCCCCTCTTGCACACATATGGCTCCAACGAACTGCAGCGGCCAATGAGGCATCTATTATTTTTATGGGCAAAAGGGCCTTTCTGTGTGGAGTGTGTATGCTCTCCCCGTGTCCCTATAGGGTAGGTATACCCTCACAAAAAACATGCAGTAATCCTGGTCACTAAACTGCCTCCCCCTGGCCAGCCGGGGCGCCTGATGGAGAGGAAAGGAACTGGTTGGAATAACGTGTTATGTCCTACCGGGGTAATACCACCCTGTCAGGTGAAAAGAAGTGGCTTGGACTCCTCATGCATTAACCTCGCGCTACCAGGCTACTCACTCATCCATATAAGGAAGCATGAGGTCAATCGCCTCGCTCATGCTCCTACATACAGTTATACTCAACTCAACTTCATTTATACACCATTTAATGTGTCGTTGACCACTGCAATTGTTATGTACCACACCACCACTGCACTGCAGAATGGCGCCTGCCTGCACTTGGCAAGTGAAAGTGACAGCAATTTGGCAGGAATACCTCATTCTGCATTATGAAAGTCTTGACTCACATTTATATGAAATAAGGGTATCTCGATCAAGAATGTTATCTGTGACAGAAGGGGCTGTCTGTGGGTGTTTGTCATTGCGTCTCAGATTCAGTGATTCTCCTAATAGGATTCTGCTGGCGTGTCCAGTCGTCTGGCAGACAGGGCAGCAGTGCAGCGCCCCGCTGAACCACCCACCCCCCCGGCAGCACACAGCCTCAATTAGACCAAACACAATAATTAGGAAATCTTTTACCTCTGCATATCATTAGTTCCCTAACGAAGGACATCCTGATCAATGATTTGAAATGACAAGTTCATAAATAAATTAGTCCTGCCGATAAAGTGTGTAACACCAATCAATGATCCATGTTAAATGGGAATTAGAGGGCTGTATAGCAGGTCTGCAGGTTCTGGGGTATTGGGTTCTGTGGGTGTAACTGTAAATGGGTGAACAGAGACTTGTGCCAAGCTGGTTACAACTTAAAAGAGGTGTTTCTTTTTTTCCCCCTTTTTTTTTGCCTAGCAGGATTTGGATGACCAGTGCGTGGTCACATTCACATAATGAAATATAAAGATGAAATAATGTTTTTGTAAAATAAAAATATATCTATACTGATTTAAAACCAGCAGATGTCAGTGTTGCCTGTGGATGTACAGTATAGCCTTGCTTGTGTTACAGTCTGCAGCCAGTGGCAAACATGTATTTTACTATGTAGGCCTATAGTTATTTTTTAAACTATAGAGTTGATGTTTTAATATATTTTGTTATCTCTTGCTATTGTGTGCTTTTGTCAAAGAGAATTGAGATGCTGACATTTTATTGATTCTGTCTTTTGTATTGTTAATTATTGCACAATGCAAATCTTTTCTTCAATTTTATGTAAAGTAGGCTACATTGTAACTTTGTTTTGATAGGTGTTCTAACATTATTATTAATATTATTATTATAACTATAATTGTTAGACATCTGTCAAACAGTTTTTCTCTGTCACCGCAGTATCTCATGTCGTCACCTTACAAGCAGTAAGAGTTTGTTTAAAAGTTAGTGTACCGAGCAAAACATCTGTAAATACCACATAGCCTACATGAGGTTGGAGATGGCTGTCAGAACTCAGAACACAAGATTGTTCTCACATGATATTCGCTGTGATGAAAATTTGATTTACGTGAAAAATGAAAATGTGGTATACAGGTGGCATATAGCCACAGACAAACTGTTGCTTTTGTTTGTTGGTGTGTGCTTGTGCGTGCGTGTGCGTGCGTGGGTGCGTGCGTGCGTGCATGAGAGAGAGAGAGAGAGAGAGAGAGAGTGTGCACGTGTCTGTTGAGAGAAAGGACTACGTTGTTTGTAATGGTGCATCTTAGCTAATTCCAGTAATGTGATCTAGCCCCCATTGGCTGACAGTTTAATAGCTATTATTTGTGTCACCCATTCTCATAAAGCATCACTGTAAATCGCTGCGTGCAGGAGCCTTGGGTATGACTGACACCTAGCCTTGCAATATGATATCTATTGTTTTAATTAAGTGAAAGCGATTGTGACATTTATTGGATTCCAAGTTACTTGTTAATGGCAGCAAGAAAAAAGAGCCAAAGTAAATTACCATGGCTTATATTACATAAATAATTTGCAAACCCTTTGCTAATGATTACGCATTATTCTCCCACTGTGGCTGTCGATTCAGTTGAATTATATCACAAATAAAAACATTGGATCGGTAATGCAATGTAAAAATGATCTGCCCCTCTTGGCAATGTTCCTGTGCCCCCCCCCCCCCCCTCTTACATCTACTGTACATTCACTCTAACTCGCTCTTTATTTTTCAGTCTTGAGTCTCTCTCTCTCTCTCTCTCTCTCTCTCTCTCTCGTCTGCTCTCTTTTTCACTCTTGCAATTGCATTGTGTGAAATTCTATCATTTCTTATGACCATAGCTTTTTCTGTGTCAAAGGCTCCACTCCACCCAGTCAGTTTGGTCTGTGTGTGCTCTGTGCGGATGTCTTTACTGAAGCGCAATCTTGCTTTTATATGTCACTGATTGTTCCTGTCATTAACTTGCCACCAGCTTGCCAGTTTGGATAACATATTCCCTGTTTGGGGCGGTGCCTGTGCGTACGTGCCGTGCTATATGCCTACTGCCCAAGCAGTATCTGTTTGTCCTGACAGGCCTGCCTGCCACAACGATGATGCAGTTGCCCAGATGCAGCAGAGCAGCTCACGGCCCAGCACTGACATCACCGTCATCAAAAGGAGCAACCAGCCGACTGTCTGTCTGGGCCTCCTTCTCTGCCATCAAACTCTCCTCCTCCTCCTAATGCTGTCTGTGTGGGCCTCCTTCTCTGCCATCAAACTCTCCTCCTCCTCCTAATGCTCACCATCTCTCTAGAGAGAGCTATGCTCACTGCTTCCCACATTATGAACGTAACCTGCCCATATTTCCTGTCCAATATTTACCTCTACTTTTGGTGCATGTGTGTGTGTGCGTGTGTCTGTGTGTCTGTCTGTCTGTCTGTGTGTGTGTGTGTGTGTGTGTGTGTGTGTGTGTGTGTGTGTGTGTGTGTGTGTGTGTGTGTGTGTGTCTGTCTCGTGCGTGCGTGTGTATTTCCTGCATGTGGTCTATATCCTCGATAGACACTGCGCAGTAATGGCAGTGCAAACTCAGATAATGGGATATGATTTGGGGTATAAAGTCAAGGAGCTCAGTTATGATCAGCCCCCCTGGCGCCCAGAGCCTTTTTCATGGCTAGCCAAGACAACTCCCTGTCATGTGTGCTTAGAGGTTGAAAAAGGACAGTCTTTTCCCCCTGCCTTGAATAATGTGTCTGAGCCTCTGCGAGACAGGAGAGAGATCAGTCACTACGAGATAAGACAATTATAGAGACATTTAAGGAGTCCTTCAACCCACAAGAGATAGAGCATCATGTCACCACTCTGGTCATTTAGCCAGCACTGCACATGGCATTGGCACGGGCCATCTTCAGGAAGAGGATAAGATAGATTTTCCCTAACGTAACCTAACTGCCACAGCATACGTGCAGCATCTTCACGTTTTGATAGATGCACTCTGAAAGAATGGCTTATATGACCCTGCTCTGTTTCTTGAGTATACTCGAGATTTTGACATTACAAAAAAAAACCTTTGCCGATAAGGCACACAGGTGGTTCTATAAACACGGTACGCTTTATCATCAGGTACATGCCATGACTTGAAACACACTTTTTCATGTACATCCCCCCAAAAGCCTAATGCAATGCTGCAAACTGCAAGGGTTTCATCACCTCTGGTCTCTTCATCCCTATCATAAACATAACACAGCTGTGGACTGAGAACCATAAAGAGCCTTTATATGGCAGTCCCACTGGAGTAGGGAAGGGGCCCGCAAGCCATGCACTGTGAGGGGCCCCTTCAGCACCGCGGGGGCCCCTAACATTGGATACAAACAAGTACATTGAACAGATTTCTGTATTTAATTTGATCTTTAAAAAAAGAATAATAATGTCAGGAAGAGATGCTTTGTAGTGCTTTTTTCCCCTTAAAATATACTCTATATATACGCCCTTCCCTGACTTACTGAAGGTGCGAGGTCTAGTCGTCAACCCATGGCCAGGCGTTAAACCGTCACACCGTTGTGTGGAGTTACATTGCTGAACTCAATGCATGATGAAGTAGGCCTAAGCCATTAAGCCTTGCCGAGCATGGTGGTACAAGTACACGCCCTGGACATGACATGACATGACATGTTATGACCTGGCCGGGGATCGAGTCATCGAACCCCAACCTCCCAGTCTCAGGACGGACACTCTAACCACAAGGCCACTGAGCTGGTCATGATGAAGCAGTCATAAGGTCCTGTCAGGCGGCCATCGATTAACACACACGCTGTCGCCTGGATCAACGACGGGTCTGCTCCAGGCAGAGCCGGATTTACCTTGCTGAGGGCCCCTGGGCTGGAGCAAATTTGAGGGCCGAAAACAAATTGGGCTATTTTGTTTTCATTTTGGGGTACCCAGGCCCCTAAAAAGAGAGGCAGGCACACATTTCACTTGAATTGGATTGCAATACTTTACAATTTTATAATGAAAAAAAAAAAATTCGGGGCCCGGGGGCCCCCGGGCTCCGCAAGCGTAAAAAAAAGCTAAACAGAATCCAGGTCTGGTCCGTCACGGGCGTGTGCACAAAACGAACACACACACGTTGTCGCCCCTCGAAAACGCAGGTCTCATTGAAAATGTATTATAGGCGCGTTAATCACTGCCCGTTTGAAAGGACCTATACTGTAAATATCGGTAGTGGTGGGATATAGCAAATAAGGTAGCGAATACAAACATTTTCTTTAAATTTTCTTTAAAAGTTAAAATTTCCTATTTTGTGTTCATGTGAAGCCAGAGAAAAGATTTCCTCGGCAGTTGAGGAAATGCAGTTTGCATTTATGATTTGATGTTTGAGAAAATCATTTCTGTGGCATACCTTTTGAATTTGAGAAAATAGGAAGTAGGTATTTCAATGTGTTCTGTGTACGGGTCTCTGGCACGGAAGTGTCTTGTGAGAAGAGCCGACGTGGTTAGTGTTTCTGTTAGTATGAACTATGAATGAAAGGTTTCTGTTTCTGTTTTAGCAACGATAAGGGCACAAGCTTTTATGACGTGTTCCATGAACCATTATTTGAGAGTTGAGAGCATCATGCTATTCAGACTGTGTAAAAGCAAATTTGGATGAGATGGAGAAATCTGTCTTTGGTCGGTGTGGTAGACAAAATCTTCTCAAAACTCAGAAATAGGTAGCTACAAATTTAGAGGGAGATGGCACGAACTGGGCTCAGAACTCAAGTTGTGCTCTTGTATGTGCCACTGAAAATGTACCCTTTCTCAAGCTACACAGCTCCATCGTGTGGGGAAGGGGTGGTACCTTCGCACAATAAAATAAATAAAATAATACATAATAAATGAACAGCGGCTTAATCTAGTTGAGCACCCCTGCTTTTAGGCCTAGTTTATTGGGTTTGGTGAGTCACTGAGGTATAGGGTGTTGTGTTTGAGAGAATGGTTCAAAGACAATCGTTAATGCTCCAACTGCATATGGATAACGTGTGTCTACAGCATGTGGTGCATAGAGCTTGCACAAAGATAATTAGCCCTGGTCTCCATGATGATTTAACTCAGCTCTAAAGAGTAGGCTAATAGCAAAGCATTTGTCAATGTGCGTGGTAATTCACAAAGAGCAATTTCCGATAATTTGTGTGTGATAATAAACACAATGCTGTCTATTGCTGCTGTATGGCCATCGGTGCATGTAGAGTGCCCACTCAATGCACGTATTAGGCACCATACTTTGTCTTTTGAGTGAACACCTTTTGGTGTTGGAAGCATTAGTAGGCATGTTCATAATTGGTATGGAATGAAATAGGTCTGGTCTGTTTAACGAAGTAATATACAAACAGCATGTCCGCTGCATGTTGACATTTTTACCGTTTCTCTGCAGAGAGTGATTAAGCAAAGACTGCGACAGTAATTGTCTTTCTCGTCCCATGCTAAATATTTTCTGTATGAAGTGAAATGTATTGACACGAATGGAGATGGTCACATTCATGAATTTGCGTGGATGTCTACAATACCCTCCCACCCCCCACCAGCCTCAAAGCCACGTTATTCAAACACATCTTCTAAGCTCGGTCACAATTAAGGCCCTTGAAATGCAAAGGGACTATGAGAAGAGGAGTGAATGGAAATGGAAGTGTATCTATACAGTAGTAATTACAAATGTGTTATGGTGACGCCTCGCTGTTTTATTTCTATTTTCAACGAACGCATGGCATGGATTAAAGAGGGTCATTAACGGCCGCAGTCAACAATATAGTGTAGAAATGTGTGTAGAAATTGTGTGTATAGGTCACAAAAGTGCTGAAACTCAAGTGAGTTCATATGTAGAAAGGAATCAAGCAGTTTGCTTGACCTCAGGCGCACCGTCATGGGTGATGGAGAGTGACACACCAGAGGAAATTGAACAGAGGGATGCCAGTTCTGATTACACTGGTACAGTATATTAGTGCAAGAAAAAAAAAATGTTGTGGAAGTTTTCTTATTGCTTTCTTTCTTTGTGTTGTTGCAGCCATTAAATGTTATGGTAGAGGTTCAAGTAGATGGACAACTACAGCACTCATTAGGCTACACTCACTATAGTGGAAATTGAAAAAAAACTGTCTACAGAAATCTGTAGCAATATCATCTGAGAAAATGCTACAATAAATCTTTATGACTCCTGTATTTTATTAGGTGGCACTGAGGTGAGGTTCGCTGATATTTGTTGCTGCTTTTCAGCATTATTCAACACTCCTTGGTAAAGCATCTCAGTTCAGATGAAGTGAGCCGTAGACTCAGATAGGTCAATTCATAGCAGTATTTCAGGAGCAGAATTCCTGTCAATGGGCTGGAGCATCTAATCATATGGGGTCCGAGACCTAATTCCTGTTACTTATATAACAGGTTTTTAGGTGAAAAGGTGACCTTTCTGGTGGTCACGTCTTCATCTAAAGATCTAAACGGTGGTTTTGATGGTGGCGCTCATAGTCCATAGCTCAGTGGGTCTGGGTGACCATATTTTCGAGAGAAAGGTTGGGGAGAGCCGGTCGTTTTCTCTTCACCGCAGCTCAGTGACGTCTTGGTGTAGTTTTCGGTGATAGCAGCCGTGGTCACCTCATCACCGAAAATTGGAGTATGAATAGGCCTTCAGATGTCAACACGCAAGTCAATCAACAGAGGTTATAAGGTGAGAAATCTGTGCAGAAGATTTACAAAACAGTTGTCATGTCTTTTTCATGTGTTTTTTTAATGTGTCTGTATATTTGACCCTGAGATATGTTGGATCTTTTTAGTTTTTATATGAATCTTAGAGGAATCTTGACATCAAACTTGATTAATTACATCTGACTATTACCTTAAAACCATGCACGCACACACACACACACACACACACACACACACACACACACACACACACACACACACACACACACACACACACACACACACACACACACACACACACACACACATTATTTATTATTGTTATTTTTGTTCATAATCAAGTTTGGACATTATGTTCACATGTGTTCATATAATTCAGGCTTTAGGCATCACATCAATTCCTCATGAAAGTTTGGGATGGTCCTTAAACCCTTCTATCTTCATGAATATGCCATAATGAAGCTCCATTTCAAGCACCAAAAATGAGTTATAATTTTCTGCCTTACTGAATCTTTGAGGACACCCTGTTTACAAACGACACCAACACACAGCCAAGGGGCTGTTTGAGGCGATGAGAGCACAGCATTGGGTAATATTATATAAAGAAATATGTGAGAGAGAAAACAAACCCAACAGCAAAGCTTGATGAAATTACAGGCCCCCCAAAAAATGGTCTCTGATGAATTGGCACTTAATTACCGCTTGATTAGCATAATTATGCATGTTAATAGCATCTCAAATGAATTGCAGTTGTCAGGCGGGAGGAAGCATCTGTAGTGGTGGCAGCCTGATACATATTTTCTCCCATCCAACAGCGTTGTCTAACTCTTCCCCCTTAAGTGTTCACCATTAATCATCACGCACTCCTTTTCCTTTGGAGTGAAATTCGACGTTTTGGGATAATTGGGCCCATTATGGCGTGCTCGTCACATCCGTAATGGCGTGCTAACGAGCCCCCCCCCCCCGGTGTGCTGGCAGTCAGAGGGGATGACAATAAGGCATGGGCACCGAGTGGTGTGGGGTGTCCCTGTCCCGTCCCATGATCATATCCTTTTTAAGGCAGCTTCTTTGTCATTCCATGACGTGACATGCAGTCCTACCACATCCGGGCATTGGCTGGACATCTAATCCTGTGGGAGTGGGGCTATAACCCCTCATTCATTTTGTCCTGTTGTATATGTTGGCCGAGCACGCCAAAGAAACAATCCTACTATATGTATCGATTAGGGCATTGTTATACATATTGATTTAGGAATACTGTAAGTGCCACAGAGAAAGGGTAGGGGGAAAAAAAGAAGAAAAAATTATATATATTTTGAAGCGGAGTTAGTTCACTGCATAGTTTGTATGTGAATTAGCATGGTGATCAATAGCTGTTTTCCTTGGTGGTAGATTGGCTAACAGTGGGCCAACAGGAGACACAAAGGTTGATATCAGGGTCTGGGGACCAATCAATACGGAGCCTTGAACTCAAAAGCCCTTGCTGGTGTTGGGTAATGAGCAGCAGAGCAGTGGGCAAACAAGACAACACTTGAGGGTGAGGTTTAAATTAAGACCAAACAGATCTCAAAACAGAGTTACAGAAAGATTAACAGACAGAATAAGTCAGCCACAAAAAACCAGATAGAAGATCACAGTAGACCCAGACAATGGAATGACATGTAGAGGGTGCAGTACCGTGTGACTCCAGAAGGAGGCTCTTTAGTCCTTTCAATTTATTTCTCCTGCTGTAACCATACTCTGTAGCTGCCAACTATGGATAAGCCCACGTGTGATGTTAGTTCTTTAAAACTTTCAATTCAAATAAATGGTGTGTGTGTGTGTGTGTGTGTGTGTGTGTGTGTGTGTGTGTGTGTGTGTGTGTGTGTGTGTGTGTGTGTGTGTGTGTGTGTGTGTGTGTGTGTGTGTGTGTGTGTGTGTGTGTGTGTGTGTGTGTGTGTGTGTGTGTGTGTGTGTGTGTGTGTGTGCCTGTGCTTGACTGCTTGTATACAGTTTGTTCATGTGCATGAGTGTCATATACAGCTTTTACATAAGTAGTACTTACAAGGCTCCAGACTTCCCAAAACAAACTGGTCAGGCTTCTACTTGGCCTCACTCCCCGAACCCACCTCACCCCTGCCCACTTTGACAGGCTTGAATGGCTTAGGATTGACGACAGAGTACAGCATCTTGCAATGGGTCTGGTCCACAAGATTCGATACACCACCAAAATACCCATGTACCTGTCTAAATACTTTCTTAATGTCAACGAAGTCCACACCCACAACACCAGAGGGAGCTCAACAAACCATGTGCAACCCAGTTTCGGCACTAACAAGGGACTAAATTCATTTCGCTCCTATGCCACCAAAATGTGGAACGCCCTACCAATAGTCATTAAGACATGCAAATCCCTTGACTCCTTTAAAACCGCTCTCAAAGGGCACCTACGGACGGCTGCAATTCGAAACTGGCCCTGTGAAATCCCCCACCCACCCCCTTTCCCTCACTATATTGGGGGGTTTTTTTTACCGCTATGATGCTTTCCTGTTTTTGGTTATATAGAAGTGTATATTTGTACGTCTCTAAATGTTTTGATGAATTGAAAACGGTGGGCCCTATTGTAAACAAATGCTTTATGGTGTTTGGTGTATGGTGTCCACAGTTAACAGTTTTTGCATTGAGTTGTGCTTGAAATGTACTGTAATTCTGCAAACTGTTAATAAATAGTGTTAATAAATAATAAATCAATCAAATTCCTGAGGGCTCCGTAGTATTATTTGGCCCATGTGGGTAGATCCAATGCAAAGATTGGTGCACTGTAGTCTGTGAATGGCAATCTTAAACACTTTCAACCTTGGACGACATTTTCAAAATCTTAAGAAATCTCAGATCCACTCCAAAAAGTTTGGCTTTTTTCCCAATCGGCAGCATAAAGGGCTTAAAGTGGTTAAAGGGCTGTGAGAGTACCAGTATGGTGGCTATAGTGAATTTGCCATTGATATTTTTTTCTTACAGTATCAACCACTTGTCTTAAACCCTTTATACATCATTGACCAGGGGGTCCCCCAGGGGCCTAATCTATCCGTGGCTCCCTCCTTTTCCCCCTCTATACCTAATGTCTTCACCAAAAAATACCCCATCTACAAGCTCGCAGTGTAAAGCATTGTGAGCTTACATCATGCTATTTAATTGTGCCGAATGTTTGCCTAATTTCGATAACTGTTGTTTTGGCCAGAATAGGGTTCATGTCTCATGTGGTTAAAAAAATTACTGAGAAGTGAAATATGTTATTGTATACCCTATAGCTACTGCATGATTACTCACAGGTATACATTTGGTGCATTTATATAGCGCCTTTATCCAAAAGGCGCTTTACATAGATGTGCATTACATTCACAATTTACAATTTACAATTTAGGCATTTAACAGACGCTCTTAATCCAGAGTGACTTACATTAAGCAAGAACAAAAAGCATGGGAATACATCACATAACAGCATTTATCATGAAACATGCGTAGGCTAAGAAACAGTGGAATATCTATATAATCTAATTTAATAGTTGTAAAGTTGTACCCAACACATGGCAAGAAACCCAAAGCCACAACAGCTACGTCGCTATTGCAACACCCACAACACCATCTTACACACTACACCCACACACTCACACGGCAGTGACGTCACACACTTACCTTCGCAGTGTCGCAACGCTATCTCCTCCTATCGCGCCGAACGGCAAAACTCGACACCACCCGCCAAACACTGGCACTGGCACTGCCACCAAAAATGCCTCCCGTCCACACTCACGCCGCCAATGCATTTGTTTACTACAAACATTATCGCCCGAAGCACCCACACCCCCGGAACACTGTTGCCCTTTTACCACGCTAAATTTGCCAGGTCTATGCAAGTGAGCACAAATTACATGTGAGAAAATTCATTCACAAACCCACAAATGCCATTCAAATGCCATTCAACACACACTACGACTCGCTTACAATTCGCGAACCTGGCAACTACTACTCCGTCTTTTCATTGGCTACTAGCTCTGCCTCTCAGCCTGTGCTGCTCTGATCTCCGAGTCTCCCTGACAGTCCTGTCCACTGTCCGGACTCCGCAGCCCGCAGGAGAAAAATACAAGGAAGGAGAGGAACTTTCGCCTCACGATTTTGCTTATTCCTTCTAAATCTCTGTATATTAAATATCGCTCTCTCAGCGAATCTCTTAGTTACATAAATATTGTTCTTTGACAGATTTTGGTTTGTTCCAAACTATTACAATTACGCCGTTCGAATTCGCCATTTCGCCTGCCAGCCATACTGCCGAGTACATTTCATTGCGCACACACACACGCACACGCACGCCTGGAAGCCACGATCTCTCTCTCTCTCTCGTCACGCACGCACGCACGCACACACACACACACACACACACACACACACACACACACACACACACACACACACACACACACAAACACACACAGGAATAGCCGTGCAGCCTATACACGGCGGCAGCGAGACAGGACGTTATAATCTTGAATTTCATTAAATAACTGTCTTTCTCACACAACATTATTCAAGTGAAATGCATAACGCCAATATTGGGCTAATATAGGCTACCAATATGTGGGTAGCCTACAGGGATTTAACCACGGAATGAATATATATATATATATAATCATCTATACCAGGGAACCTTAGAGTATATACTCTACTCACCACCAACCTATATTGCAAACCAACTGATCGTAATACTCTCCTCCGTTGTGACTCTTATCACAGCCCTGAAAAGGAGCCTACCCATCAGTCAGTTCAACAGAGTGCGAAGAATATGCAGCACAGATGAAGCCTATGAGGAACAGTGTCAACGTATGTCAGTAAGGTTCACACAGAGAGGATACCCTGAACAATGGACCCAGGAGGCTAAAGACAAGGTTAATCATATCTCGCAGACAGAGTGTCTCAGTACAAAAACCAAAAATAAATCACAAAAGAAAAGACCCATGTGCTTCTTGACTTACTCACCACAGGGAAAAGAAATTGATAACATTCTAAACAAACACTGGCACATTATCCAATCTGACAATGCCTTTAAATCAGCATACGAAGGACCACCACAGATAGTATACAAAAGGGCACCTAACATCAGATCGATGTTGGTGAGATCTGATCATAATCCCCAAACACCTCGTACCTTCCTGGACAAAAATGTCCCTACAGGCAACTTCAAATGTGGATCCTGTACACAGTGTAACTTCACCACCAGATGTGACACGTTCAACCATCCACACACAGGCAAGGCCATTAAAATCAGAGGAACTATCACATGTTCAACTACAAACGTTATATACATGTTGACCTGCCCGTGTGGCCTCTCATACGTGGGACAAACCAGTAGAGCCCTAAAAACACGCATTAGTGAACATAGATCCAACATCAGAAACACCAATCCCAAAAGCCCAGTAGCCCAACACTTTAATAAAATGGGCCATGCCGTGGCATCGCTCCGATATGTGGGCATAGAGAGGGTGCAGCTACCCCGGAGAGGTGGAGATATCCATAACCTCCTCTTAAGAAGGGAGGCATATTGGACCTACACCCTCCGCACACTACAACCCCATGGACTAAATGAGGACTATGAGTTATCTGCTTTCCTGTAAATAGTGAGCAAGGACTAAGCTATCAGATTCCCCTGTGTGAACTGAACTACATGCTGACTCTTTATTCTTTATTCTTTTTGATATTTATATTTATGATTATTCTTTTTGATATTTATATTTATTCTGGTCTTATGAAGTATGCTTTCTCTATTTTGTTGTTCACTTTAAAGCAAAGTAAATTAATCTTGATGGTTTTACTGGCCAATGTCCAGAGAACCATTGATCTTGAATGTTAGCCTTCATGTGTCTCTTACCTGTTCCCTTTGATATTGTTCTGACTGACTAATACTATTGGAGCAGATTGCCCAAACTGTAAACTACTTTTGGTACCAAAAGCTTTTTAAATCTTAAGTCTTAAAAACAAACAAAAAAATGCAAAATCTCTAATATATAAAATAATTAAAAAATGTATTTAAAAAATACTAAAACAGTCTGTAACAAGCAAATACCAGCAAGTTTTATTGAAGCTGTTGTCTTGTTGTAATCTTGCTTGATGTGGTGGTCATTCATGTTCATATATATTGTTATAATTTTTGTCATGTCACTTATTGGTGTTAGTGAATCACCTGCCCATGCAGTCGTCATCAGTCACATGATGTGACGACTGGGTTTAAAAGGGAGTTGTCACATATACTGCCGATTATCACCTGATGAAGGCCGTTCACGGCCGAAACGTTGTGTATTATTTATGGTGTTTTGAATAAAAAAGCAAACACCTTGGAGCAAATCTGTGTGCGGACTCTCCTCTCTACATTGTACTTACCTTAGTCCAGCACCAGACAAGAACTGGATGTGCGCGAGCCACCTACCTTTTATACTCTAAGGTAGCAACACAATGCTGCGTGCGCTGCGTGCGTGCGGTATCGCACGTAGCAACACAATGCTGCTTCGTAGCAACACACATCAATGCTGCGTGCGCTGCGTGTGTGTGTGTGTGTGTGTGTGTGTGTGTGTGTGTGTGTGTGTGGGTGTGTGTGTGTGTGTGTGTGTGTGTGTGTGTGTGTGTGTGTGTGTGTGTGTGTGTGTGTGTGTGTGTGTGTGTGTGTGAGGCCAGAGAACTATAAGACAAACGCACATGGAATGGGAAATAGAGGGGGGGGAATGGAAATGGTAGGGTTTTTATTTTTGGTATTTGACTTTGCTACTGATGATTGTACGCAACAACAAGTATTGCATTGTGTGTTTGAGCTGACAGGCCCTTTTTGATGTCAATCAATCAAGTCATCTCAGGTCATCTCAAGCGGCAGATGCAAAAATCGTTTTTTATATTAAAATTATATATATTTTTTAGGGCTATGTCATGTGGTCTAACTGCAAAGCCTTTGTGATCTATACTGGTAGATCCTGATCTACCTTTTGGGCACTGCTTAACGTCAGATCAGCGGTTTTGTCGGCCAGCGCCAAAAATGCTCCCCGACAGCATAATCGGAGGAAATACCGGGCAGTGTGTATGAGCCATAACGTGTTGACTACACTACACTACACTAATAAGGACACAGAATAATAACTAATAACCCATCCGTTACTACATGTGGAGTCAACTCCCGCAATTTCCTTCTTCCCATAGTGCGCGGCAAAGTAACTCTGGGATGAGCGGCCGCAAAGCGGCCGCGAAATTCTAGTGAAACTATACATATAAACTATACATATATACTACTATGCTATACATATGTACTATGGCGTGCTATGACTATATACAATGCAATTATAGTGCTGTCACACATTCAGACACACACATTCATACACCGATGGCGGCGGAAACCATGCAAGGCACCAACCAGCACATCAGGAGCAATTAGGGGTTCAGTGTCTTGCTCAAGGACACTTCAACACTAACTCTGGGGGAGCCCGGGCATGGGAACCTTGCAGTTCCCATCCGGCCACTCGACCCCTGAGCCACCGCTGCCCCCTGTTATGTGAAAGGCCAGGAACTGCAATGTTGTGATTGATTGATTGATTGCATTTTCTTTATTTCACAGTATGTAGAATGGGTATACATTTTAAACGAAAGCACAGGTCAATACAGAAACTGCTACGAGGATAAAACAAAAAAAAGCACTAAGACGTTAAAGACGTAAACTACAAATATATATTATATATATATGATTCTATGAATCAAAAAGGAAATCATACAGGATTGCCATTTTATCCTCTTCTGTATAAGACAGATTATGAAGTCCACAAAAACGTCAACAGAGTTAGCCATGTATTCATATATTTATACCCAGACTCTCCACTGCATACAAATCAGCCCGTTCCTATAATTACGGTTTGAAAGCTGGCCGAGATTTATGTGCAGGACTTTCTTTCTTTTTTAATAAATGCTCGGTGAAGTGATTTAAAGACTCTTCTGTTCTACTTATTGCTTCATGAGATGAAAACATGCATCCTCTCGCAGCAGAAATGACAACTAAACAGACAGACAGACTGATTTAGTTAAAGCCTCGCTCTTTTATGTGTAATGTAAGAACCCTAACCGTTTGTTTCAATGAGCAGGACATTAAACGGCTGTCTCTTTCATTTTGTCTTTATATGCATGCACGCACGCACACGCACACGCACGCACACACACGCACACGCACACACACGCACACGCACACGCACACACACACACACGCATCATATACATGTGCAAAATGGTACTTGAACAACACCGAACTGAATTTGAATAAATGTTTATCTTCAGAAAGATAAACGTGTGTTAAGAAGGTCATCTTGTTATGGTACCAGTGAGACTGTATCTACGCTAGGACATTTTTGTTTGAAAGCACATAACGTATACTACCCCCAGTATTTAGTATGGTTCTATGGCTACTGTATATAGACCAATAAGAGCTATATTCTGGCCCAGCTCTCTGGCCTGTGGATTTGAATCTTTCCACCAACAGGAATCAATGGTGTGATGGATTGCGTTGCTGTCCCTCCCGGTGTGTTGCACCAGAGTTACAAAAGACCACACAACCACTTCCATGGCAAACATTTCCTTCCCTGAGAGAGAGAGAGAGAGAGAGAGAGAGAGACAGAGACAGAGACAGAGAGAGAGAGAGAGAGAGAGAGAGAGAGAGAGAGAGAGAGAGAGAGAGAGTTAGAGAGAGAGACAGAGAGAGAGAGAGAGAGAGAGAGAGAGAGAGAGTTAGAGAGAGAGAGAGAGAGAGAGAGAGAGAGAGAGAGACGGGAGCAAAGTGTCTCAAGGTTGCAGCCGGCAGCCTGGAGCACTTATGGATGGAGACAGGGGGCATGGTCCGATATGAGCCCTGACTTGTTCCTTCATTGGGAATTCTCCTCAGGACTATTGGACCATCTGTAATCACTGGTAATCACTCTCATTTGGAGCGGTGTCAAGGATAACATTATGCTGCATATTTCATTACACGAATGTTACGTGACGGCCACAGCTACAGTGATGTTGAACATTGGTCGAAATGACATGGCAGAGCAAACCTTTTTGTCCAAAACGCTATAATTGCACATGGCCTCTCTTTCCAATACACCCATGCATTATAACATGCACCTTTTGGTCTTTGGTCTTTTTTGAGAAAGGTCTATCGTCTTTAATCCTCTCAGGTATACAGTAGGTATAAATTGTGCGTATAATCAGCCTAGCCATTGGCCTGTCTGGCAGGGAGTGCTGTATAATCAGCCTAGCCATTGGCCTGTCTGGCAGGGAGTGCTGTATTGGATATTAACTCAGTGACGCCTGGCGGTCCCTCATTCCCACAGACAGCCTCTTAATGCCCTAATGGCTCATTTACATTATTGATGAGCCAACCCTGTGTCACCTCAAACATAGACTATTTAAAGGGAATAATTTTATGCAAACTACATATTGATGCCCTAATGATCAATTGGCCCTTGTTTTGTGTGTTAATATGCAACTGTTGCAGTGTGATATACATCTTCAATTAGTCCTGAGTTACTCTGACTGCTCAAACAAGTGGTGTGACTTCGGCAGAGCATTGTGGGAGTGCATATACATGACCTCTGGATGGGGAAAGTTGCGAGTGTTGTTGTCATATAACAGTAGTGACTTTCTTTGTCTATCTGAAATAATAATAATAATAATATTAGCGCTTTTCCTAGTTGTGTACTCAAATACGCTTTACGTGTGTGGGGGCCAGAGGAGGGGAGGGAACATAGGAAAAAAAACAACAACAAACAAAAAGACAGACAGACAGACAGACAGACAGACAGACAGACAGACAGACAGACAGACAGACAGACAGACAGACAGACAGACAGACAGACAGACAGACAGATGGATGGATGAACTGAAGGAATGAGAGCACCCGCTGCACTGTGCGAGGCGTGTATTCTCCCTTTGCACAATGTAGGGGGCGGGACTTCCTGAGTGTTTTCTTACGGTCCATCGGCAATACATGAAGTCATTTTTCTCCGTTCAATTAAAGTGCTTTCTCGTCACTTATTTCTATATGAATTACATTATTAAAAAAACTTGTATTCTTATGGTTAATTCATTTACCATTGGTCTTTATCGTTACACACGGCTGAATCCAGTGACTATCAAAACCAGTCACATGGTTCTAATCTCAAATTGGCCAAAATTGAGGTTCTAATCTCAAATTGGCCAAGTTGGTCTCAAACATTTATGAGAATTATTTGATCATTTCTAAAGAAATTCCTTTGGCCATGATTTCCAGAATCTCAAAATGGTTTCTCATTACCCTGTCATATGCTACACTGCGGGTTGCCAAATTATGTGGCATTAACCAGCCCGTGAGAAGAATAAACATTTAATTATAAAACATAAGATATCCTGTGTGAATTTACTTACTGTATAGGGCTCTACTTTGTATAATTAATTATACTCGGTAAAGAAAAATGAAAAATATTCTCCCAATACAGTAATATTGAATTACTCAGTAGCTTGAAGAATGATGCATTTTCTCTGTATGATGGCAGTGAGCACAAGCCAAGCATTACAATATGTTTCATCTGACGCTGATGATGCATTGAGCAGTTTTGAGTATAGGGCAGGCTGTGTATACATTCTGAGTTCCGAATGCATGTTTGACATTGTAGTTCAACACAAATGCAAACTGAAATTTTACTGTGAAGGATTTGCACATAATTCTTGGTATCAAAACACACTGAGCTTAATGGGATGTTAGTCTTGGACTCAGACTCTTCATCGTGACTTAGAGGTCACCAAAACAACAATTGTGAGAGTGAAATGTGTTACACAATGCAATTTGTCTGTTAGCAGGTAATTGACCATGTCTCCTTTGGTTTTGGAGCTTCATGAATAAATAAAAGTACTATGGTACTCATAGTAATCCCTTTGACTCATAAAAGTCGACTGCATTGCTCATTTTGTAGCTTCCTTATGGACATTATTCTGTATCCCTTTGTTCTAACTAACTACTCAATTGAACAATAGGTGCAAAACGCCTATACTGATATATTATGGATGTCATGTCTGACCTCAGGACACAATGGCAATTTGTTCTAGTTACTCATTCGCTAACATATTTTACATATCCTTAAAAAGGTCAGAGAAAATAAATGTACTGATCTGACTGATGTTCAACCATTTCAGTTCCTCTGTGGGCACATCTCTTTTCACCAACATGCAATAATCAATATTATGATCAATTCTATTTGTTGTTCACACAATGATGCAAATGGGGTCTGCCAGAGCTGTTATTGTGTCCCTGACAAATTGGGGACACGTTTTGCATTCAGGGAGAATGCCTGTCTGTTGTAGAATAGCGCGCAGCACAAAGTGACATAGAGGATTTGTCTTTCGAATTGATTGGTGTCATGCTTAAGTGCTCAACAATTCTACCGAGACATTGGGGGGGGGGGGGGGGGGGGGGTTGGTAGGGGGGGGGGGGGGGGGGGGGTGAGCCTAAAATGTTGTTTTCTAAGAAACTTTCCTGAAACAATCGGCCTCTGGTACATAGATCTACTCCCTGTTACAATCTTTGCAACAAGGTCTAGGCTAGCCCTGTTAACTTGTGTCCCGTTTAGCTACAACTGCTTTGCCAGGGAGTCCATGTCAGTGAGATTGATTATTATTCCCCATATGGACTATGAGGAGACAATGGGGACACGTGTGTCTGTGCATCATCATTTATATCTATGACCTACAACGTATATGGATGTCACCACTTCCCATCCAATCAAAGATGGATGGCCGAAATAAATCATGCAAGTGTCTGGCACAGAATGAATACATACACCTGCATGGCCCTCAGTTCCTCCACCTAATAATGCCTTATTTCTTTGTCCTATTTTATGTGTGCAGAATGTCCTTTTTGGTGTCCGGAATAGGTATTTTATCCCCTACACCCCCCCAAGACATACGTACACACATGCACAACAGCCCTTGGTTAATTCATCTCTCCCCTTGTGGTCAGCCAGCCCCAAGTGCCAGTGTTTGCCCCTTCACTTCACAGATGAGGTGTCCATGGCTGTGCCTGACGCTCTAAATGAGCAGGTCCATAAAACAGCTACACTTTGGGGGATCTCAATCACAGAGTGAGGGACCCATCACCACCCCTAAGGCGCCCTCGTAGCCCACCGAGTCCCTTTATAATGAATTAACACCCTCTCCACCATACAGGGCCCCCGGAATCCTGACCAGATTGATGGCTGAGAATAAAATGTCCCTCCCCACTTTTGGCCCTGGCACATACTTCATCTGAAAAGCTGTCGTTTATCAAGCACAATGCTACTATTTAGTATGCCGACTGCTGCCATTAGGATAACATATAATAATGTAAAAGGGTTTAGGAAAGGCTCTCTGGGTGTGTATAGGAGCCAACTGTCACACGGTTTAGATTTACACCTGGTTGGAAGAGTTTTTCACAGGATGATACAGAGCTGAATTCAACCTGACAATCTGGAAAGGTTACAATCTGTGCTTTGAGAAAGCACATGCTGTACCAGGCAAAGCCATTATTGATTCCCTGCATGGTTACCAACAAATGTAGATAAAACATTATATATACCAAATATCTATTAATTAATCAAACTATTCAGCATTTGAAATGTACGTCACCTGTTGAAGGTCATTGTTCAAAATGAAGAGCTGCAAGTTGACCAGGTTTACACATGAACATTTAGAACTGTACCAACTGACCGACTGACAGAGGCTTGCAGTACATGAATTACAATGTAGCATGAAACGTCCAAGACATGGCATCAACGTTGACGTATAGGGACATGTTAATGTGACAGAGAAAGGGACAGAGGTTGTGTCTGAAGTGATTGTGCCCCTGATGACAATGTGTCACTCACTCTGTCAACGGGGAGTACTTCTCCCTTCACACCACTCAAGGTGACTTTCCTGCAGGTATGAGACAGCTGAAGGCCAGAGTTGGTGTGTAAGTCACTTGAACCCTGTTCTGGGGCAAACATTTGCATCTCCAAAATTTAGCAGATAGCCAATGAAGGCCTCATTAGTCCAGCTTTGGATCGATTATACAATAAGTCCACCGAAAATAAACGTAGACATACAAAAGACAGTTATGGACGGTCTTTTCTAACTTTGTTACTTTTTGTAATGAATGTAATCTCCCTACATGACAAATACATCAGTCTTTGTGTGTGTGTGTGTGTGTGTGTGTGTGTGTGTGTGTGTGTGTGTGTGTGTGTGAAGCTAACAGTCTTGAGAGCAATGAGCCATAGTCTGAAGCAGACAGAGACAGAGCGAGTGGCGTCAGGACCTGTCAGCTCAGATAATATTTAGGGCCTCGTGCAGTACATGGCTTCTGACAATTGTGTGAAAGGGCATGTGTCTTGTCTGCCTATGCACGTTTTGCCTCCGTGTGCATGTGTGCATGCAATTTGTGTGTGTGTGTGTGTGTGTGTGTGTGTGTGTGTGTGTGTGTGTGTGTGTGTGTGTGTGTGTGTGTGTGTGTGTGCACATGTGTATTGTGTAACACTCGGGAATCGAACCCGGGTCTCCCATGTGGAAAGCCAACATCGTAACCACTAAGCCTGGGGGAGATATTAGACTTTTGTGGCCATCAGGCTGAGGCTGTTAGCCACTCTGCTACACATGTGTGCATGCATATACAGTATACAGTATATGCCCTGGGTTGTCTGTCTGTGTAAATGTGTTTTTAGTATAGCAACATTGTGCAAGCAAAATGCAGGGATGGATTAACCCCCTGCATGAGGGCCCCGGAGTCAGTATTGTTTTGGGGAGATCTTTTTTTACCTAAATGTAACACAATCAACAGCCAATGAAGGTCCCAGGAACCCTTTTCAGGGCCTCAAACCCAGTACCGCGCAGTCCAGTTTCCCTGAAGGGCCCCTGAGGCTGAGGGCCAAGGGCCCCTGGGTCACGGCCCCACCGGCCCAATGGCTAATTTGGCCCTGGCAAAATGTATAACTTTGACTGTGTGACTTTAGATGTGAAATGTGTCTGTTTGTCCTCTACCGCGTGCGAGACAACGCTGTCTCTCATCCCTCATTATCAAATGCAGGTAAAAATAAATAAATAAATGAACAACATTGTCCATTATGTAGTGCAGAGAGATGGTGTAGATAGATTCTGTGAACATGCAGCTGGTCGCCTGCTGCCGGATGGCATGATGAGAAAAGGCCGTTCCATATAAATGGGAAATTAGCAGCGAGCGTCGTCAAAAATAATTAACTCTCCCCCTCATCGCTGTCCATTAGCCCTGACATGATGACATGGTGGGACGGACGGGGAAAAAAACAAAAACACACGTCCGTGTCAACTTTGGCAGCCGCCTGCGCCGATCAGATAAACATTTTTTTGTTTTGTTTCGTTTTGACGCCTGATTACAAAATGATTAGCCAGCGTTGCCCGTCTCCTCCTTACCCTTCACCTCCCCTGCTGTGTGATTGACAGGTGAGGTGATCTTCTGGTGCGTGCATCAAGCAGGGGCGGCCTTAGGAATCTGGAGGCCCATTTCATGACCAAATGAGGCCCCCGTATATACCTATGACAGCATTATCGATTATGTTGATACAGGCGTATTGACACATAGTTTTGACTGTTCAATATCGCCATTACTCTCGACAATGACGCAGAAACTACACCTCTCCTCATCCTGTCGTCCCTTCACAATAAAGTGTCTCCAATTTACCTCCCAATGCTGCACATTTTACCCAGGTTATTAACAGGAAATAGGTGTAACTTTAACATCGTGGGAGAGAAAAAGGCAGCGAGTACGCACCCGCACAAAAAGCACATAGTTGGCTATTATTATATTGGAAATCATATCATATACTGTCTATACTGTCTAAGCGAACATATTAAGTCCATAGTTACCAGTATAAGACTCCTGAGGGCGAGAAGCATCCATCCGCCTGGGTGACAGGAGACTGCTGGGCGAGCGCTGGCGCTTTGGCATGATTAACATATGGAATTAATTCTGTATGGCCATATATGGAGTGTGTCTTGAGTGTACAGGGTTTGATGAGGTCAGCACCATATATGGAGATCTAAGGGTGGCAGTGGGGACAGTTTCTTGAGTGTACAGCGTTTGATGAGGGCCCAGGTAGGGCCGGGCCGCGACTGGATTAATAACTTTGGGGCAGGCCTGACTAGAGTTTAAATGGACACGTATCAGTCAAAATATCAGTATCAGTCATTCTATTTTACAAAAATGTTTAGATTTTTATTATCGTGATGAGAACTATGGGTTCCATTTTCGCATTGCAACTTTTCAGGACTAGAAAGCGCGGCCAGTTTCTATTAGCTTGGACTCCCCATCGATGATGTCACTGGTGGATGGGTTTCTGAACTGCCCACAGCCCTCCTTTAATGAGACACAGACCGAGTAGAAAAAAAAGTGTGGTATTTTATCATGATTATTAGTGAGGACCAATTATATGAAGGTAGGTTGAAAAGTGGTGAAGTAGTCCTTTAAGTACTGTATACTTATGTACGATTCTGAGGTATTTGTACTTTACTTGAGTATTAACTTTAGTTAGTTACTTTGTAGATTTGTAGATTTGTATTATTATTACCAAACATAGCTACAGTAACCACTTCAGCCCTATTTCGGCCATTTGAAAATAGCCGATCTACAAGCTCATAATACGTCGCGATTCGCGAAGCGACACATTGTGAGCTTGTAGATCTGCTATTTTAAAAAGATTTTTATACACTTGAAAACGTGAAATGGGACATTCTGCATAGTGAGTACTTTCTACTTGAAGTACATTTTTATGCCAATACTTTTGTACTTTTACTCAAGTACATTTTGAATTCTGGACTTTTACTTTTAACGGAGTATTTCTGCATTGCAGTATTGATACGTTTACTTAAGAACCGTTGACTGCAAAATTATTTTGACTTTTAGTATAATTTCCATCTTCAATTTTAGTAGAAAAGCTGCCATGATTCTCTACTAATTGACCAAGTTAACCAAAGTCACCTGCCAGCCGTTGATCATTCACCAACATCTCAAGTACGACGCCCCCATCTTTACACAGCTCCAGATAAGACACCGATGGGATTCTTGATAAGATAGTGGAGTACAATAATAACACATCATTGGAGCATAGTGTACCAGTCATTGTTATGATCATGTGAGTATTGACGATACATACAGAATGACTACTGCCTGTACTTATATCAGTTTTAATTTTGGTGTGGGTGCATAATAAATCCTTTGAAATCAATAGGGCTTTAGTCCCAGGGCATGTGGTTGCAATGGGCTGTGGTCAGGCAGGTGCAGAGAAATCTGCCCGAGGAGGTGCAAAGGATTCTGCCTAACTCCAGCCATTATTACTACTGTGTTTTTGATGAGAATGTAGCCATTGCATGGGATGCCCTTGAGTTGCTTCAGTATCAGTAGGAATGTTCACCAACAGATCACCCATACGGCTTGCATGGAGCTCATATTTTGATAAGGATGTGATAAGGCCGTGATAGGGACAGTATCGTAAATCTTTGGCTTTATTGATTTACTGCGGGTGCGCACACAAATGGCATAAAGTCCCTGCCAGCAACTCCCTCCTCCCCCAAGCCATCCCCGTGGATAGGAGAAACAGGAGGCAACAATCATTGCGTTATCTTAATATCCTGCTAATATGGTATATGTGTAGAAAAAGTGCTGAATAAAATGATGTTCTTTTGTATTATTAGTCCAAACATTGGACTTCACATTTTTCACATTTCTGTGTAAAAAGTATTCAATCAATCAATCAATAAATCAATAAATCAATCAATCATTGGACAACCTGGTCTAGAACATGGAAGGACATGAGCCTCCACAGAGCAACTTGCTCTGTATACCTTCCTGTAGAGGTTTATCAGTTTATCGTTCAATGGGCACTACCATATCATATCCATATCCATATCATATCCAGCTCATCCCCTCAGATGGTGATGGTTGTGGTGGAGTTGTGTGCCTCTTAATTGCTTCGCTGGTAATCAACTATACCTGTAGATATGTCAAATGAATAGTGAAAGACATTGTTGCTTTGTTGTTGTTGTTGTTGTACAGTATAATAATAATAATAATAGCTCAAATTTATATAGCGCTTTTCTAAATACCCAAAGCGCTTTACATGGGAACACTAGGAACAGACTTTATTAAGAAAAAAGAAAATCAACGCAAAACATAACAGATACAGGGTTAAAAAGATAAAAGGATAAAACGAGACCTCAGCTGGGGAAAGCTATTCTGAAGAGGTGGGTTTTAAGTGAGGTTTTGAAAGAGAGGAGAGAGGGGGCAACTCTGAGATGGTTGGGGAGTTCATTCCAGAGTTTGGGGGCCGAAACATAGAAGGCCCTGTCCCCCCAGGTACGGTACTTGGCCTTGCGGACCTTCAGGAGGTTGGCTTCACTGGACCTGAGGGAGCGGGGGGGGGACATAATAGGTTCAAGAAGATCGGAGAGGTAGGGGGAGCCAGGTTATTGAGAGCTTTGTAGGTGGAGGTAGGGGGGAGCCAGGTTATTGAGAGCTTTGTAGGTGGTGAGCAGGATTTTGTAGTGAATTATTTGTTTGACGGGAAGCCAGTGTAGGTCATGGAGGACGGGTGTGATGTGGTCTCTGGAGCGTGTACTGGTGAGCAGGCGGGCAGCAGAGTTTTGATCTGCTTTATGTGGGGGAGGAATGAGAGGGTGGAGTCAAATATGACACCAAGGTTACGGATGTGGGGGGAGGTAGTAACAGTGGAGCCATCGATATTGAGGGTGAAGTTCTGGGTGGAGCTGGTGAGAGAGTTAGGGCCGATGAGAAGGATTTCTGATTTGTTGCAGTTTAGTTTTAAAAAGTTCTTTTGCATCCATATTTTTATGTCAGTATGTCAGCTGGTTGCATGAGTCTCTAAAATAAATAATGCCATGCCATTTCGGGGAACCAGTTCAAGTAAACTCCACTTGCCTGCATCCACCTCTTGGTACCACAGCACCTCAAAGGCCCTTAAAACAAGGCTCCAGACCTCCCAAAACAAACTGGTCAGGCTCCTACTTGGCCTCACCCCCCGAACCCACCTCACCCCTGCCCACTTTGACAGGCTGGGATGGCTTAGGGTCGACGACAGAGTACAGCATCTTGCAATGGGTCTGGTCCACAAGATTCGATACACCACCAAGATACCCATGTACCTGTCTAAATACTTCCTTAATGTAAACGAAGTCCACACCCACAACACCAGAGGGAGTGCAACAAACCATGTACAACCCAGATTCGGCACAAACAAGGGACTAAATTATTTTTGCTCCTATGCCACCAAAATGTGGAACGCCCTACCAACAGTCATTAAGACATGTGAATCCCTTGACTCCTTCAAAACCGCTCTCAAAGGGCACCTACGGATGGCTGAAATTCGAAACTGGCCTCTGTAAAATCTGAATCCCCCCCTCCCACCCCATTTCCCCTCACTGTATATGTATCTTTTCCCTTTTTGCTTCCTATATGACGAATTCCTGTTCTGTTCTTTAGCTACATAGAAGTGTCTATTTGTATGTCTCTAAATGTTTTGATGAATTGAACAATGTGGACCCTGTTGTAAACAAGTGTAATGCTTAATTGGGTCGTCCACTCACAGTTAACAGTCTTTGTATTGAGTTTGTGCTTAAAATGTACTGTAAATTCTACAAACTGTTAATAAATATTTCAATCAATCAATCAAACCTGTGTACTCCCCCTCCTGGGTACTGCAGTGTAAACACAGCAAAGAATAAAGAGAAGACATAAACCTAAAACAGTAATAACACAAACTTCCATATCCCGGGCATGCTCAAGCATGTGGTATTAACTGCACCGGAGAAGAATTTGTTTTGCTCCAATAATAATTTTGGGTCCCCCCGGGGGGTCGCGTCCCCCCTGGTTGAGAAGCCCTGCTCTATATCATTGGTTCCCAAACGTTTTAGAGACACAAAGAGAAATTAAACGTTTGCCCGGGACCCAAACTATTGAAAACAGCCGATCGACTATAAGCTCACAACGCAGAGCAAATGGTGACGCGTTGTTTTCACTACTTCTTAAACATTTGTTTTCCAATTTATGGAATGCCTTTGTTGTTTATCTTCATGAAATTACGGAATTTCTGTTTTGAAATGTTGAAAATGTTTTCATATAATCATATTTATGGAAGGAGATATAGTAGGGCCCGCACACCATTCTTTTGGTAAAATAATACTTTATCTATGGCTGTACAGTATGTCCAAAACTCAGCTGCCAGAGTTCTCAGCCGCACCAAGCCTTGGCAGCACATCACCCCCACCCTTAAACAACTGCACTGGCTTCCTGTCAAGTTCCGTATCAATTATAAACTCTCTCCTTCTCACTTACAAATGTCAACGGCCTGGCTCCACAGTACCTCTCGGGCCTCCTCCATAAACCTCCTGTGACACGGAACCTGCGATCCAAAAAATGTGGACGTCCTCTCTGTCCCCAAGGCAGTCAAGCGACCTTCGGGGACAGAGTGTTCAATGTGGCTGCAGCCCCCACCCTGTGGAACTCTCTCCCAATAGAGATTTGCCATGCTACAACACTGGACTCTTTTAAGGCTGCCTTGAAGATGCTTATTCTCTCAGGCTTATGGCATATACTGTAGTTGTCGTTTCTTTTTCAATAAAGTAATCCTTTACTAAAAGAATGGTGTGCAGGCCCTACCTCCTTCCATGATTGCTTCATTGGCCCTGCACCCATTGTCGACTGTGCGTGTAAATAAGTATGCTCTGATATAATCAGAATTAAAAACAAAATGTAGGAAACCGAAAAGTAAAGCCTAAGGGACCCATAAAAATGTGTCCACGACCCACAAACGGGTCCCGACCCAGTGCTTGGGAACCAGTGCTCTATATTTTAGTACTGCCTCTGGTATTTTGCACACTGGAGATCCGACACTGCCAGAATCAATGACTCCGACATTTTGGCTCTTCTGCCAAAAAGCAGTGTCACAATTGGCTGAACATGAGGATTGGGAACTCAAGGTTCAACAGATGTGAACTCTGACCTGCACATTTGCACACAAGCTCGAGGGCGAAATTACTCCATTACTTCGGAAACACATTTTCTTATTTGTCGTTTGCACGGTTTTCAATGGGAAACGAGAGACAAAGTGAAGACCAGCAGACGTGTGACGAGATGTCTGTCGAGTGTGACCGTCTGTCAGTCGGTTGGTTAGTCATCCATCCATGTACTGTATCTCTATAGAGATGGTATACTGGATGGAAGGATGGATACTGTACTGTACAGTATGTTATGAACAAGCTTGGAGTTAAAGTTTTCTCTATGTTCCATGCCATTTAATTTCCATACTTTTACAGTGAAGCTTATATGTTTCCTAATATAGATCAAATGCAAGCTGTAAAACTATAAACACCCAGGTAACTACAGTATACTGACAGTCCCTTAAATGCAATAAATGCCTATCTCAATGTTTCCCTAATTACTGTAATAAACAGTGTCATTTCAACTTTGGACCTAATTCGCAGGTTCTTCTGTCTGGAGTACTGCCAGGATTTCTTATTGGCTATAGAATATATTGACCCATAATTACAACCACTTGTCACGCTTTTCAAAATTATATTAGCGAGTAGTAAGAAAGCCATGAATTAAAAACCAATGAAAAATGTGTACTCTAGAGATGAAACCGTGTACTGTTTATGTTCTGAATGATGGTCTATTGTAAAGATTAAATCAAGGAGAAACAACAATTAGAACACATTATTCCAGCATACCATAACACTGACAATTATCTACCTTGGTGAGAAACAATAAAGGCTAAATGAGTTTCTCTCTCAGGAAATACTGCAGTCATCTGTGACCACTGACCACTGGCACCAGACATCATAAGATAATCTTATTCAGCTCATTCAGGCTAGGCATGAGACAAGAAAGACCATGTGCTCCAGCACATGGATGGGACCGTGCCACAGCCTTTGGTCTGTGGGTTGCTCTTGAACGTCAGTCACATTTCGAAGCATGCTGAGATGGAATGTCCACCAATTATTAACCATGTCAGACCGAGAACAGCATGGAGAAGAGATAGAGAGAATGAAACCTCCGCCCCTAAAGAGAAAACAATCAACCAGAGAGATAAGTATTTAACATGTTGAGAATGACGTGAGAAAAGTAGAGTGAGTCAGAGTGTTCTGACGATGGTTGGAGTGTGGATCATTCAGTACTGGCTTCTCATAACACACAGAGAGGAGTAGGCTATAGTAATTTCAAGGTGATTGCCTTCTGTGATAAAGTTTAAGTAGGCTTTAATTGTCATAAAGGTGAACATGCTGGTATAATCTTCTGCAGAGGCATGGATGGCAATCATGGCATTGACCTCTAGTATTGTTTTACTGTCTAGAGGGTAATGAGCTAGAGAGGTGACAAGTCAGGCTCCGGTGGCCAAGAGCCTAATTTATACTCTGCCAAATTATTATTGCTTTTCCCGGCAAGTGACAAGTTGTACACTGGAGTACACCAGGGCATTTTTTCTTTTGCAATTAATTTGCCAGGAAATATTTTTGTCATTTACTCAAAGAATGTGACATTTCTTTATTCTGAAAACCTCTGATCTCATTCACACCACACTGGTTTATGATAGTTGTGATGCAACATATTTCCCAGTGACAGTACATTTTCGCATTGTATATTTGTCATGCCCCCGGTATGTAAAGGCCTTAACGCTCAAAAACTTGCGAAGCTTCTCACTCAGAGAAAACAAACAAAATGTCCAATATCCATGTTTAAACGTGATGAAGTCGTAGCTTGGTTCAAGACCTTCCATTATGCTACCACAAAAAATAGGCTGCTTGGCTTATTATAAATCACCTTGGAAACGCATGCTGATGCAAAATCCATAATGCGAACATCATGCTTGGGACAATATTTAAGCATTCAGGAGCACTGCTACAATCGCCTGTTAGCATGCATTTTGCATTTATTTACCAATTAAAAATGCATTTTGTATGGATTTGAAGGTGCTATGCAAAGCTACAGTGCTCCTGTAAACAGATTATGGTCCTGGGGGACAGTGTGGTATTGAATGACTAAATAGGCCTACTATGATTTATGATAATGCACATACGCGATGCAGGGCTCCTACCCTCGCTCAGACCCTTAACCCCACCTGGGGATTGGAATAGCAGCACATTGCCAGTAGTCCTTCAATTTAATATAAACAGGATGTAGCTTTTGTAACACAGAATGGTTTGTGTTAACTTCAATTAATTTTCCATTTGTTAAAATTAAATAGTTTTTCCATTGAAGATGAAAATGTGATACTTTTGCTACCATCATTTTGCAGTTGCAGTACATGCATCTCAGACAGTTTCAGGAAAGAGTTGAACTCATTGCCTACTCAGTGAATGGGAATACATAGTCTCACGCACGCACGCATGCACACATGCATGCACGCACGCACGCACCCCCCCCCCCCCCCCCCCCCACACACACACACACACACACACACACACACACACACACACACAGAAAGAAGAGTGCAAGGTTTCTTATTTAAGAGTATGAGGATCAAGCTTTCTCTGCCCCTCAATGGACTCTCTGATCTCCCACTGCTTTAGAGTACGTACCATTAGCCGACGCTACATGGCCAATGTTAAACAGCGACTACAGTGAGTAGTCTGCGGATGGGAGAGATGGAGGTGTTCGTTAAGGCTCCTCTCATTTGAATTGACAGCTTGAACACTCCTCAGAGCAAGAGGAGATTTGGGCCATCACTAGATGTGACAGAGGAGATTACAATGGTAATCCTGCCTGCATGCTCGCCAGGGAATCATCTAGTCTTCAACTTGCTCTTATTAACTGTTATACCCACTCACAGTCGGCGTAATTAACCAGTCTCTTAATTTACACCTGTTTGATTTAGTTTCTGTATTCACCAGTGCAGTCGGACTAAATTTATTTTATTCCGAGGCTCAGCTATGTTTCACTCTAAGGCCAGGCTATTATCCTTTTAGCTGTGGGTTTGCGAGACTTTAGAATAAGTAGTGTTGTAGTTTTGTACTACAATGGCTATATCCATCAGTACGCCTAATTACAGTACACGGGTTCCTGGGTGAGACCGAGGTTTTCTCATTCCTCGCACTCGTGTCAGACGAAGTAACACATGGAAACTGTACTATTGTGGAAATGCTGTTTAAAAAAAGAAACTGTGGCTCATTGGCTCCACAAAAAGAACACATTATGAGGTCTGAATGTTAAATATATGCACCCCCCCCCCCCTGCTTGTATGCAGCAGTACAATTGGCCTGCATGGTGAACAGTGTTAACAGACCGTCATGGTTTCAGTATGACTGCACTGAGAGTACGTGTATCCACCAGTTGCTCTCAGCTTCAGGAACCTTTGAGATGTCATTAGGTTTTATCAGCCAGTAATAAAAAAAAGGCCCGTCTTGCGTGTCATGTGATTTCCAGCATGGTTTTCTGACCACTGATAAGAGGAGCCATTTCAGGCTATGCACATGTGGGGCCTTTAGCCTTCAGCATAACTTTTATTGTGATTGTGTCATTGAGTTTTGAACCATAATATACACTATAAAATCCTGTGTTCATTTCACTTTGTGAGTATGTACAAATGGACAACAAGGGACCCAGAAGGGCCCCTCTTGGGAGTTACAGTAGGCCTACAAAATGAATAAATTAACACTATAACTCTAGTACAGTGGCTTTCAACCTTTTTCACATCAAGGTCCATTAATTATTCGGCATTTGAGCCACGGACCACCACTTGATGAGATTTAGCCCCTCAGACCCCAAAACTAAAGAATATTTTGTTATCGTTTTTTTTGTCCACAATTCCATGCTGTGTTGATGTGTTGTTGGTACCATTAGGAAAGATAACGAGATAACAGGCAAACGATCAAAAATAACAATTCTTCTCCATCCATCCATCCATCTTCAACCGCTTATCCGTAGTCAGATTGCGGGGGAAACAGCTCCACCAAAGCTGGCTCCTTTCTAAGCAAAGAAGCAGCAACTCTACTCTGAATCATTAAATGATTGATGATGAACAAATTTTGTCCATTTTATTAGGAAGAAAACCCGGACTGGATCCGTAGATCCGGATCCAGATCCAGATCTTCAAATAGTAAAATCAACAGGAAGTTAATATTTGTATGAAAAAATTTAACCACATGAGTTTTGGTGATGCTCTATATTGTCTGAATCAACTTTGTTTGTGTTTGTTTACGTACTAAAAGAGTGACTTTGAGAGCCGTTTTAGTGTACAATGTAAGTCAACGAGGGGCATATTTTGAATTATCAATTTCTAATCACTGGAACATTTAAAAATAAAATCTTGTCCACATTCGGAGTTACATCATGGCAAGGTAACTACACAACCCAAACCTCAAAAAAAGTGGTCATACACTAATACAATACATACAATAATTTAACTCTTTGAGAGAGTAAACGGGTCCATTTGGTTTCATTTTACGAAAATAGCAGATCTACAGGCTCACAGTGTTTCACACCCTGACACACGTGTTGTGAGCTCGTAGATCTGCTATATGTTTGAACATTTTAGAAAATCATTTTACAATTTTGGGACGCTGAATGCACGACTGGGGAAATAATTCTCAATCCGGCTGAATTTTGGAACTTCGACAATAGTGTGGAACAGGGGGGAGATACATAAGGAACATGGAAACAAGCCATGTGTGTGTGTCTTCCAAAAGCATTGACATGTTCTCTTAAGGATTGTCTCATGGTCTCTCTGGCCGCAAAGTTTCCATCCACGGAGGCGTAGGCCTATATTGCTTTGATAAAAAACCAAGTTCATGCCAGTGTTCTCTCTCTTCTATCACATTGGTTTAGGGCGCATCGCTGTCAGACAGCATGGCTTCCATATGGCTTCCATCTTGAAATCCCCCCATCATCAGTGAAATGTGCATCTGATTGTGCCATGCAAAGCCAAACATTATGTTCTTCAATCATCAGGATGTACATTACGCACATTGGTCGCTGTCGGGCAGAAACCTTGTATGTCCCGAATGCGAGCATGGGAATGGTCGCTAGAGTTCTCAAATTCTGCCCCGACCCAACACGTTAGGGCCAGACTGGGCCTAAAATGGATGCTAATTAGTAGGGCCGAGCGTTTGCCCCAACAAAAGTGGCTACTGGCCAATCACAGGCAATCGTTAAGCAAACCCGCAACCATGGAACAGTTACTTTTCAGGAAATGGAAAACAAATTAATAAAACATACCATTATTTACTTGCTTCATTGTGCAACACTGACATACGATGAAGTATAAAATAGGGCATTCATTTTTTATTGAAATATGTAAAAGTTTCTGTTAAACATCGATGATATACTGGAGAGTTGTGTGTAGATAGTTCCTTTATATCTCTCACGCAAACACATGCGTGTACACACGCAACGCACGCACACAGGCACACACACACTGCACACACACACACACACACACACACTCAAAACGGGGGTTGCGTTCTCGATAGGAGAACCACAGATATGTGATGCAGTGTCGACAGGAGCAATATCCATCAAGCAGGGCCAAAGCCACCCTGCTGTCATTGTGTGATTGGATTACCGAGGGCCGGGCGTTGGCGCTGGGCTGGCTCCCAGACAACCCCAAGTGCTTCCTGGTGCCTTCAGTGGTTTATCTATCCCAGTGGTTCTCAAACATAGACCTGTCAAGGGACCCCCACATTGATACGTGGAGTCGTGGACCCCCTCATCTTAAAAATAAGACTCTCAGTCAGTCATTGGCTCCACGAAAAGAACACACATGAGTGTAAATCTACTAGAGGTCCACACACCCTCAGCACGCTCACATCAAGTGCCAAGATTAAAAAGAAATCACACCCGTGTGAACTGAGTGGTGCAACTCCCCTCTCCCCCCCCTCCTCTCTCTCTCTCTCTCTCATTAGCAGGCAACAGTGCAGCACGTGCAGCACTATGTCCCTCTCTGTTTCTGGCAAACAGCGCCCCTACTGGTACTAATAGTCATTCTCGTGCTCATGGCCACATAGGCGGGTGAACACGGACATTGCTGGTTGTAGGAGTGGTTGCACCACTCAAAAATAAAAAAAATGCACCTGTAACCCAACATGCCTTGCACTGCGTCAACGTGCATGTCACGTGATCGGCCATAGCCAATCGGAACAAGGAAACACAGCAGTCCAGTTCATGTATGACCCACGTCCACCCTACCCCTCATAGATAGATACCTGTTGACCTGTAGGGACCCCAACAAAACCATCTGAACACTTCATAGATAGATACCTGTTGACCTGTAGGGACCCCAACAAAACCATCTGAACACTTCATAGATAGATACCTGTTGACCTGTAGGGACCCCAACAAAACCATCTGAACACTTCATAGATAGATACCTGTTGACCTGTAGGGACCCCAACAAAACCATCTGAACACTTCCATGTACAAACAAGATGTGCTATATCAAAGTCATAATGATAGCAATAATCTGCACATGGATACCGATGCTGTAAATTTAGAGTGAAAGCTGTTTTGAAAGAACCATTCCATTTGCCAGCAGCACATCCATATAGGCTAATATACATCCACAAAGGAATATTGCTAGATTAATAATATTCCCAATTATTCTGTAAGTGATATTGATTGTCTACAAAGAAATGAATGTTTTCCAGCTAAAGTGAATGTAAATTGGAGATGAGATTGGTTACCTCTTGGTTACCCGTCTCTCTCTCTCTCTCTCTCTCTCTCTCTCTCTCTCTCTCTCTCTCTCTCTCTCTCTCTCTCTCTCTGTCTCACCCCCCCTCCCACTAACTTCCTTGCTCTCTCTTCCCTGTGTCTCTTTCCCCAACCACTTCCTGCAGTACGATGGGTGGATGGAGACTCAAGGGTTTTTATGTACGTAGTAATAACCATATTCACTCGAATCAATAGCATGGGGAGAGGAGGCAATAATGCAGGCTAACTGAAGGAAATGAAATCACACACAGCGATAGAGGACAGAAAAGGGAAATAAGGTGATTTGTATTGAAGAGTAGGCTTTTCATTAAGGACGTGTACGCGGTGAGTGTTGGCCTGCAGCATTCAATTTTGGAACCGGTTTTGCAGGTGGACATATTTTACCCCCCCTCTTAATCCCTAATACCAATAAATTGAATATTCCATATTGGGCATCAGCAGTATTTCATGATTGCAATTGTCTTTTGTGCGTTTTTGAATACCTAGCTATACAGAGGAAATATATATATATATATATGTGCTACAGTATGTGTTTTAAAAATGTTTCACAAAGCATGAACTGCTGTATTATGAATATTAGAATAAATATTCTCTCTCTTCTCTCCCTCTTTCTTCAAGTTACACTTTATCTACTTTAATTTCTCCACTTCCTTCATCAACACCATTGTATCAGCGCCCCCCCCCCCCCCCCTCCCCATGCACCACATCACTGACCCCAACCCATCCAGCTCTTAATTAAAGCACACTACAGCCCCAGCCCAGCTCAAAGACCCCTGTGCAGTAGGATTATGGGATTACTAGCTGGTAGGGTCCAGGCAGGCCTGATGTGAAAGCCCAGCCCAGCGCCGTGCGGCTGGCTGGGAGCCCCGTGGCACAATGGAATTCTCAGTGGAATTCTTCACCGTGCAGGACTAACGGAGCCCTGGCCTTTTGTAGGCAACACAGCAGGTCTCTCTCTGCTGGCATCAACCCCACGTTTCCATATACTGGCCGAGAGAGAGAGAGAGAGAGAGAGAGAGAGAGAGAGTACATAAAATGATTATCCCATGTATTCAGTGGATTGGAATTCCATTAAGTTGGAATGCCCAAATTACCCCCGAAGAGGTGCGGGTGGGGGCTGTGTGTGGAGTTGCTGTTTACCCCCTTAAGTGTGGCAGAATTAATAAGACTATTACCTCAACAATTACCGCTCCGCTCCGCGCAGCACCCACGATTCATTTCGGTAGAAATCCGATGCCACTAATTAAAACTGCAGCAATCACTCTGGCCATGAGAGTGATCGTCTCAGAAGATACATCCCCCCCCCCCCCCCCACCCCCCCACACCGAATCACAAAGGCAATTTTATGAGTTGGAAAACCGAGAGCAATTATTTTAACGAGCATAAAGCATTTTCTATCGAGCAGCGGTCCCGGGCTGATCTAATATTAGCGTTTCTACTATAAGCAGAAAAATAAAGAGTGATGCCAGCTATACTACCAGGAGAAAATGAGGCTGCGTCCACAGTGGGCCGTAAACCAGGGAGGTGTCGACGTCCCGCTGCTGCTCTCTGTGTGGTCACAGACTGTCTGGCCATGGCCCATATAGCAACCGTTTTTACAGGGTACACACTTGTACACACTTGTACCATGTATTGTACACCCTTGTTTGTGTTTGTGTGTGTGTGTGTGTGTGTGTGTGTGTGTGTGTGTGTGTGTGTGTGTGTGTGTGTGTGTGTGTGTGTGTGTGTGTGTGCGTGCGTGCGTGCGTGCGTGCGTGCATGCGTGCGCGCGCACAGTTACCGCAACTTTCTTAATAATTTGGTAATTCTGATTCTATACCTTTAAATACATTGAAATACAACATGCATTTTATATATAATGAATAACATCATGAGATATCATTATTGGGTGTCTATTTAATTAATTACATTTCTGTCATCAGATGCAGCAATCATTTAGCATTACAACTTGTTTAACATGAAGGTTTTTTTTTTTTACTGATACTTCAAGGTTACCTCAAGCTAGACCTCCTATGTATATTTGGGGGGAAGGGGCACGTGTGTGTGTGTGTGTGTGTGTGTGTGTGTGTGTGTGTGTGTGTGTGTTCTTTCATCTGCCCCTCCACATCTGTAATTACCCTGGCATTAACAGCCAGTTGTCTATAATTCCCCGCTGCAATTAAATGTGTTTTGACACAGGGGGATCTCCCCAAACTTATCATTACTGATGTGCAAATTACACACACACACATACCTCTGACATGTTCCCCCAATTAGTCACTTTGTACTCTTAATTAAGGAGCATTAATCTTGTGCGTGTGTCTTGGGGAAGCTGTGGGCTGCAGACTGGCATGCAGCAGCGCCACAGGACCAAATGAAATGAGAGCGATGCAGGGGGGCCCCACATCATGGGGTAGGGGGGGCCCACATCATGGGGCAGGGGGGCCCACATCATGGCACGCTGGAATGCACTTGCTTTGGTCTGGGACTGGCACAGGCCACGCTCCGCTGCACTTAGAGAAAGACACGGACAGCGCATACACTTCAGCATACACACTATCAAGTATCAAACCCTTTGTTGTGGGCTCTGTTATGGATGCATGAATAGTTTCCCGATAGTGAGACAACTAATTCCAAATATGACGGCATATAAAAGACGGTGTCAGTCACCACGCATGCATGTCAGGTGAATTGAAAGAATGAAGCATTTGACAGTGAACAACAGGTCATTCTTAACGCATTCCAAGGGGAGGTGTACTTACAGTAAGATACTGTATAGGCCTACCAGCATCAATTTATGTCTGTCTATTTTACATACACATACCGCAGGGCGTAGGGCCGTAGGCCCACCCTTTTCCTTTTAGTGGCTTTATTCTTTTGTTTACATTCTGTCCAAATTATATTAAAACTTTTTCAAACATACCTGAATAGTGAAGTATCGGCCAAACATATCATTTAAACTTTTCCAACCAATTTGCGCTTTCGAACGCAGGTAAACTCAACAATAACAAAACATCGACAAAGTATAATTTACTGCATTGGATTACCTATATCTCACACATGGTCCAAGGGTCTGCATGGTGATTTACTGCACTGTACTGTACTCTACCGAAATGAGCTGAATCCAAATGCTTCCTCGAAATTCAAACACAGTAGAGCTTTTGAAAATGGTGGCCAACAATGTCAAGTACATACTTACTGTGAGTCGTATTCAGTGATATATATAATTGGGGGGGAGGGGGACGCTGGTCAGTGAAATATAGGGGTTAAGTTATGCTGATGTCTGTGATTAAGTCCTTACATTTTGGTGAAGCATACACCGATTCTACTGTGAATCACTATGACTCGAACTGTCCTTCAGGTTGACTATAGCTTGTCACACAGGCCCAGAGCAGCAAACGGTATAATGCTTACAGCCACATATACAGCTTATAGCCTTACATACGCATTGAGAACATTTCTAATAGATATCCAATCCCCCGTGCACTCATCCGGCCTCCCACCATGTCTAGTCGTGTCCCTTCATCTTCCATGATATGTTTTACATTAGCAAGGCTCCTGGGGATTCAACTGTACAACAGATTCCAGGGCAAAAGACCAGGGGTTTTCTATGAACAATGTGATTTCTGTGCAGGGGAACTTTCCCTGCTGTATGTGTAGCAGAGCCTCTGTACTGAATAATAATTATGTATGACATGAGGCATATCAGTCCATTGGAAGTAATTGCTTGAGGTGCAAGGGGCACGGTGGCACATACTCTCTCCTTGTAGTGCTGTCGCCTCACAGCTATAAGGTCCTGGGTTCAATACCTGCTGTGGGTGCTGGGGTGCGGGCTCTCTCCTCCGTGTCATCAGTGCCCATACCCGAGGTGGGGTTGGTGAAAGGGCCTTTCTGTTTGGAGTTTGCATGTTCTCCCCGTGTCCGCTAGGGTATAGGTACTCTCACATGTTCTCCCCGTGTCCCCTAGGGTATAGGTATACTCTCACATGTTCTCCCCGTGTACCCTAGGGTATAGGTACTCTCACATATTCTCCCCGTGTCCCCTAGGGTATAGGTACTCTCACATGTTCTCCCCGTGTCCCCTAGGGTATAGGTACTCTCCATTGACTAATGTGTGTGAAACTGGGGGTCCATGAAATTAATATGTTTCGGAATCACTGCTAGAGCCGTAAAAATCCTCCCTTATCCCTCACTGACATATGTTTTCAAATGGGGGGTCTGTGGCCTAATTGTTTTTGATTTGGGGGTATTTGACAAAAGGTTTGGGAACCACTGCCTACTCCTGGCCAGCCAGATGGAGGGGAAAAGGAACTGTTTTGGAATAACGTGTTCCTTCCACACGCTATACTGTACGTCCAACCTGTACTGGGAAACTCCCCCTGTCAGGTGAAAAGAAGCGACTCCTCATGCATTTAAGGAATCATGAGGTCAGTGTGTTGCTCTCCCTAGGTTGGCAGAGGGAGTGTAGAGCCCAGGAATAATTGACACTGGATGATTTTTTTTTTATAAAAATGTAAAAGAAAGCTTCCAAAGCTTTTCTTTCATTCAGTGAAGAAGATGTGTTTGTTGAGCACGCTATACGAGATGCACAGCAGTGTGCATTGTTTCCGTGTGCAGTGTGGGGAACAGAAAAACACAAAGCACCCAGCATTGTAATCATTTTCTTATGGTCACATTATAGCACCAAAATAACACCACTGATGTGCACCAGTTCACATTTTTATGTTGTTACAAAACACATGCATGCGTATGCATGCATTGCACACTTGCATGCACGTACGCACGCACACACACACACAGACTTTGGTTTTGCAAACTTTTGTAGACATTGCATTGACATTCATTCCATTCCATTCCTTATCCAAAACCCTAACCCCTAACCCCAACCGAATCCCTAAAGCTTACCCTAACCCTAACCCTATGACACTGAAGTTAGATAAGTTGGGGACACCAATTTTGGCTCCAATTTGACAAATGGAAAATGGTGCACTATCCAAGGCGCTTTACAGTACATAGATTGTGCATTACATTTACCCATTCACAAGCACATTCATACAACCATGGCAGCAGAAACCATGCAAGGAACCAGCCAGCACATCAGGAGCAATTAGGGGCTCATCATAGTCTTGTTCAAGGACACGTCGACACTGACTCTGGGTGAGCCCAGGTTCGAACTAGCAACCTTGCGGTTCCCATCCATCCAGCCACTCTACCCCTGAGCCAAACACACAAGCACGCACATCTGTACACATGCATGCACATACTGTACTGTACTGCACACACGCATGCACGCACGCACAGGTCATGCACCATGTGCTACTGTATGATGCATTATAAGTCAAAATTAGGTCTATGCGCATGCCCCGACTCCAAATATCAAGTTTACCCAGAAAGTGTGTGTTTTGCTCCTGCGTGGGTCGAGGCGGTGAACGGATATCTCCAACACCATAATAATGTATGGAAAAAGAAATATGTGTAACGAGCTGTTTATCTGACTCTGTCCTCAGTCTCCTGCACATCTGGACCCTAAATTACAATGGCTGCAAACGAGGAGAAATTTACAGTCGTCCTGACAGGGTTTCAGACTGGGCATGGAGCCCAGTCCCCCCTGCCTCACACATGCATGCACGCACGCCCACACACACACACACACACACACACACACACACACACACACACACGCACGCACACGCACGCACGCACACGCACACACACACACGCACACACAGACACAAAAACACACATAAAAACACACACAAAAAACACACACACACACACACACACACACACACACACACACACACACACACACACACAGCCCTGGAGCCCCGAGCACACATGGGGGCCATTATTTGTAAAGTAGCTGCGGTGGCACCAGGGAATGATTTGAAAGGCGTGTGTGTGTGTGTGTGTGTGTGTGTGTGTGTGTGTGTGTGTGTGTGTGTGTGTGTGTGTGTGCGCTGTAACATGCAGCCCTAGTATGTTTACTCTTTCTTATCACATCCACACATCTCCCGTAAGTGGTGGCGAGAGAGCCGCGGCGTGTCGAGAGCGGAGATACGAAGGAGATTACCGTGCCACTCAAACCCCCCCCACCCCCCCACCCCGCCTATACTCACTGCTCTCTCCTTGAGAATGGATTATCTTTTTGAAGTATTGTAAAGCACTTGAGTGAAATGTTCACACACACACACACACACACACACACACACACACACACGTTACTTTATATCTCATGTTATTTGGCAGTGAACACTCGCCATATATTTATATATATATATATATATATATATATCGTTACAGTAGTGGTACATAAAGCACAGCTTATGGCAGGGTGGAGATTTGAAGGCAAGCGATACGGGATACAGCATATAGCATGCAGCTATAGTGGCGGACATTTTCTGGTTCCATCGTTCCTGACCCCATCCATTTTTTTCCCCCATAGAGATTTCCAAAAATATCCATACCAATTATTTTAAGCC
The DNA here is from genome assembly GCF_964188405.1 of Protomyctophum parallelum. Lineage (NCBI taxonomy): Eukaryota > Metazoa > Chordata > Actinopteri > Myctophiformes > Myctophidae > Protomyctophum > Protomyctophum parallelum. The sequence continues at coordinate 49,339,688 of NC_139699.1, read as the reverse complement.
ATATAGAATAAAGCCATCCTAGGATCCTAGTGAATCTTGGACCATATATGATATATATACACACATGTAATAATTAATATAATAATTATTATTATTAATAATTATTATTTTCTCACATCAAAGGTTTTATGGTCATGATTCATTAGGATCCTGCATGGCCGGCTTCATTCTAGGCTTAAAATAATTGATCTCTATGCTCTCACCTTCGGACCACAAGTTCATGGGTTCGATCCCTGGCATCGCCAACTCAGTGTATGAGCAGCACGGCCTGGTGGGTGCGGCAAGTCATGCTGTAAGACAAAGTATACTGGGAGCTGATGGTAGGTGTGGCGCTCTATACCTCAGCATCCATCTCCCAGGGGTCTATTGCGCATTGTAACGGGGATAGACTCCCACGTGTTACCGACAATAAGCCACTCCCGGGGAAAATGAATGGGTCTGGAACGATGGAAGCAGAAAATGGCCGCCGTATTGCATTAACAAATTGTACTGTTTCACTAGAAAATCTAAATACAAAAAAGAAAAAAAGGAAAGAAAAAAAACATTTATGAAAGACATCTTACTAGTGAACATCCAAGACTGAACAAGGCCACCTGAACGAGAGGGAGAAGAGAGACGCAGAAAGGGAACAAGAGAGAGAGAGAGAGAGACAGGAATAGAGTTGTGATACACATACAGCAACAGAGAAGAGGGGATAATGTCTCTGGCACGGAGCCCTATAGTAAAGCCACTGGTTGGCTATGGCTCTGGGCTGTAGACGGGCCGTCTCCTCGCAGTGCAGGGTGAATTAGACTGTGGTTCCCCAGCGCGCCTCAGCCAGCCTCAGCAATGTGCTAAACCCAGACGTGACTTATGGCTACCCACCAGAGATTAGGCCGCCAGACCCGGGACTTACACCACAGAGCAGCGAGGCAAAAGGGAGCTTCATCACGAGCGCCGCAGAAAATAAACTGGGACAAGACATGACATGTTGTGCAGCCTCGGAATCTTGGTTCTGCTGTGAACCTCTCTTTGGTTCTCCTGGCAGATTTTGACAGACCTGTGCACGCCAAAAGACACACGTTTTGTCCAGTCACTGCCCGGCCATGGCCTCCTTCGTGGTCTGCTGGTCAGAGGAACCTCACAGGGGACAGATGTTCTCTGCTAGTTCTCAAGACCACAGCTCCATAAGGGATCCTCCCAAAGCAGGAGGGTGATGAGTAGCCGTGGTCAGGGTGGAACTGCTTTTAGCATGTCATAATGCAACCCCGCGTGTCCATGCACTCTTCAAGTTCAAGGATTGGATTTAATTGTTTACGTGGAAATGATGAGCAGTTGAAGGAAGAGAGATGCTGCAAGAAGGCCCACTCGTGTGTGTGTGTGTGAATATGTACATATATTATTATATTATATTACAGGAAAGAGGGATAGAAATATGCAGCAAAGGTTGTCATGAACGGGACTCGAACACGCAACGCAGGCGTGATATAGGCCAGAGCCTATATATGTGGCATGCGCCTGGACCACTAGCCCCCCCCCTGCTCATAATGCACAGCAATAAGGTGAAGTATATAAAAACAAAACCTGTTATTCAAAGAGACATTTTCTCAGTGTCACAAGTCATTACATAATGTGTGAAAACACAAGGTTTCCTTCAGGCTATACAGCTACTATGCCGGCCCTTCAGAGTGATTCTAATGTTCTCTCTCTTTGTTGAAACATGTTCTGATAGTTTCATTACACAACTCTGACAGCCAAAGTCAATCAAAACACCATCAAAGTTATTTGATACAAGGGCTCTTTGATAGCTTACTCAGTATCGTGTATCGCAGAGGGCAAGTGTGTTGTTAATCAGGCTGTGTTTGTGCATCGTGCTTTCCAGCTGGCCATAGAATCTGGTTTGCAGGAAGGAACGCCTCAACACATAGAGGCCTGATATCATGCTAGGGCTGGTACATAAAGTACGCTTACAGTATGCCCTGCAAGTGAAGGATATTATGTTGAACCTTGTAGATTATAGATGTTTGTACAATTTCCAGCCTTGTGTCACTAATTATATAACGTTATGGTTATCAATAAATCCCCAAGAACGACGCCCACATTCATCAGACATTCTACTTCATGTTACAATTATTTACCATCTTTGACTAGATTTACAGTTTAATTTGCGGTGTGCGGTCATTTATTGATCTGCAGAAGCTTATTAGTGATGGCATTCACATACTTGTTCAGCAACACATATCCTTCATTTCTCACATAAGCAGCGGGTTCCTGGGAGAAATCAGTCACCCTGTAGGGGGCTAAATAATAATATGCCACACTCGCATACCGTAGTTATCTAATACTGCCCAACAAACAAATTAGAGAGGGTCCTCTGTTCTGCCTATTCCTGTCTGTTTCATGAGTCTATTTTAGCATAAATTGACATTTGACACTTACAGTATCGGCGGTAATGTCTCAGGGGTAGAGTGGCCGGTAGAGCATCCAGATAAAAGCGCTATATAAATGCACCATGCATTTACCATTTACAGTAGCCTACTGTAGTGGTTAAACACACTCAGATGTATTCAATAATATTCTTTTCCAATGAGGTTGTAGCACCATTAGTACAGTAGGCTACATTTCCATTTCAATTTACAATTTAGGTATTAATTAATCCAGAGCGACTTACATTAAGCAAGAACAAAAAGTATGGCAATTCATCATATACATAAAAGATAGTTATCATGAAGCATACATAAACTAAGAACGTAACAGTGGAATATCTACAGTATATATTGTATACTATGCATAATACTATATAGTGCTATGTCTACATAAAATGCTATCTAAGTTACATACGTTGAGCCTTTGCATACGCCTGTAAGGTCCTCGGGGCTAGGGCAAGTGCTATGGGCCAAGATGGAGTCTGAAGAGGTGGGTTTTCAGACCATGGTGGAAGATTGGGAGAGAGTCTGAAGTTCTGATTATAATAGGAAGTGCATTCCATAGTTTTGTAGCCAGAAGGGAGAAGAGTTTGGGATGTGTGTGGAGCGTTGTCCTGGCGTTCTTTAGTGAAGTTACTTCCAGCTTCCCTGCGTTGGCTGATCTGAGTGTGCGGGAGGGTTTGTAGGGTTCAATCAGACTTGCAAGATATGGGGGAGCCATACCTTTGGTTGCTTTGAATGCCAGCATCAGAGTTTTGTATTCTGTGCAGGCAGCGACCGGGAGCCAATGGAGGGAGCGGAGAAGGGGGGAGACATGTGAGAATTTTGGCTGGTTGAAGACCAAGCGAGCTGCGGCATTTTGGATCAATTGGAGAGGCTTAAGTGCGTTCCGGTAGGCCAGTAAGGAGGGAGTTACAATAGCCAAGTTTTTATATGACTGATGTCTGGATAAGGAGCTGGGACTCCTGGGTGAGGAACGGTCTAATTTGTCGAATGTTATAGCATGTAAACCTACAGGATCGAGTGACAGCTGTAATGTGTGCTTTGAACGAGAGCTGACTGTCCAGGACAACACCATGGTTTTTTTTTCTTCATTTCCAGTATCACAGGCCATACAAGTGATACTGATCATTTGGTTCTGTTAAAGCATTTAGGCATGTTACCTCCATCCCCCCCGATGAATCAAACTTGGAGAGCGATGCATTCAAGTGCTCGCTTCTCCCCGGGCTGATTCAGCATCTCGAGCAGAGCAGAGCCATGCAGCACACCACACAGACACACACAGGACATTTGATTGGCTTCCATCAGCACCAGGCCATCAAGAGACCCATCCTATGCTTTCCTGTTTAGATTTCAAAACACCTCATTTATCCCAGATCATTTATACAGCTCCACTCTCCCGCTTTTATTGGCTCTCATCAGTCTTGTTTAAAGCAACCATGCATAAGAGATGGGGTTACTGGGGGGAAATTGCCCTAGTTTGATAATGAGGCCTGCTAGAGGTGGGCTGATGGCTGGTGGGTGGGCCCGGGAAGAGGAAGTCAATAATTAAACTGTACAGGTGATTCATTCAAAGCGAAGGCAATGTGTGAGATTGTGACAACACAGCAGTGAAGATGAAACTTAATTGCAGACATTGGCTGCGGCTGAAATGGATTGTTCTTGCTGGGGCGTCTGTCTTAGCAGAGGCCTTGCTGTGAAGATGGCTTTATCTATATGAGCTGTCTTTGCTGTTGATGTGTTTGTGCGTGAGTGTGTAAAATAAAATAAATGTCAACATCATGCATGCACACCAGCTTCTCACCACGAAGAGCAGTGTACACTATGCATTTGGCCACCTCGGATAACCCATTTTAAAATATTTTGTGCAACTGTTGCCCCGCATTATTATTGTACAAAAGCATTATTCAACGTGTTCTGTTGTACTGTTCCGCATGTTTCTACACCATACTGTTCATGCCTAAAAGCAACAAACCTTTCAATAATTATACGTATTGACTTCTAACACTCACACTTTCTGATATGAACAATAAGGCCATCTCACGGTTAGCACTTTCAATAGCAAACGACACTGATCTTTTTTAAATTCATGCCATCTGGACAAAGATACAGAACCTTGCTGTGGAAAAAGGTCCGTTTTAGTAGGAGTTGTGTCCCCTCAACCATCGCAGCATTAAATTAAACAAACTGCCCCGTCGATAGGATGTGCTGTATACTGTTTTTGTATTGTCTTGGTGTTATGTGCTATGTGTTGTCTTGATGTGGTTCAGTCAGGACAACTCAAGAATGGATGGAATATAATTATATTTATTGAATATAAGATGAGCAATATATTTATTATGGTTTGGCCATGTATTGGATCTGCTTTTTAGGTACTCAGATCAAGCGCATCAGTCCCAACCATAGGGACTCTGTATCCCCCATACCTAAACAGTAGATCCAAAACGACAGGTGGTAGCTGGGGTGGAGGTGGGTGGAAAGCAGGTTTGTATACAGCAGCGCGCTGATACAGAGCAGCAAGCAAGCAAGCAAGAGGAGGAATACAAACCTCCGGTTAAAGTAGCCGGTATGAAGATGGAGTGAGTTGTGATTGGTGTGTGATTGGTTGAGTGAATCATGTGAATGAGAGCGTGCTGCTGATGCGGCCCAATTAACGGCCGGAAGCAACTGTACTGAGGTTCCCTGATTGAACTTGCTCTGCGCATGTCTACGACAGGCACAAATGCTCATTTGTTTGAAACTGTGAAGACGAATATCCTTCGGGACAATAAAGATTATTAGTCATGCATTATTATGCATCATCAGGAAAAATGTACTATAGTACTGTATTGTGCCGAATATAAGACGACTCTGATTATAACACGACTCCCATTTTTCAAGACTCATTCGTGGAAAAAGAACACTTTTTGTACTACAGTGCTCTCAGAAGTGACATCTCTGGGTGAACTTGGTACAACGTCTGCTTCTCACAGTCTTCAAAGAAAAGCTCTAGGTTTTGAGGGAGGTATCTCTGGTCTGACTGAGTCCCAAGGTGGAAGTTCCTCTCCAAACATAACTGCCAGGTGATCTATTCTAAGAAACAAGAGCTTTCACAGGTTGGGATGATGTCATAGATATACGGCATTGTCTCGTGCTCTCCCATCTAACTCGTAACGCAGGGAAATCGGTCACGGATCTGTCCGGAGGTCTGGATGTCCTTCAGATGAAGGAGGAGCATGTGCTGAAGTTCCTAGCGGCATTCACCCACCTGGGAGGTATACCAACATGGACTTCCAGATGGAGCAATATGTCTACCTGAGGAAGACCTGGGAGACTTGACTCTTTCTCTCATATAGTGACATTGTCCTGCATCAGATCATGTGTCCTTATCCAAATCAGGTTCTCCAATAGCCTCTTATGTTTTTTGTACAAGCCGTTTGTACTTTGTACTTAGTGTAATAATCTATAAGGGAAGATTTTCTAAAATATCCAAAAATAAGTGGTTAAACAGTTCCTCATTATGGTGGGGGGGCAAGGAACCCCCTCGAGGTCTCTTGTGGATTCTTAGACCCCACTGTGAGAACCAGTGATGTTTGTTCATTAGATAAGCATATGGTTTGACCAATCTACCTTGGAGATCACAAAGCACTACAAGATCTGCCCCTCAATATTTCTCAGTTAGTTAGTTAGTTAGTTCTCAGCACATCACCAGCTGAGCAGAACATCAACACAGGGAAAATATTAACACAGGTTAAAAATGTCCCAGAAATAATTAATCAATAGTAGTTTCCATCATAAACCTGACCTCATATACTGCATGTACTTCCTGGCTACTTTGGGCGTGTGTGGGTAACGTAAAAAAAAAGAAAGTATTACTACAAAATCTGTTTGGTTGAAAGCTCTATAGTCTATATGGTAACTTCCTCATTGTCTTGTTTTCATATAGTTCTCTCTATGCTTCAGTATAGTCATTGCGTACTGTCTGGGTTGCACTATGCTGACCATGAGAATCTTTGGATTTGTATCTTGTGCCCATTCTGTACAACATAAAAATGTTATTCATAGGGAGGAATTATACCCATAATACCTTAATAGGCCAGTTTAAGCAAATAAGCCACATTTTAATCTTGACTGGTTTAATATCTTAACTGGTTTAATATCATTAACTGGGTCATGTTGTTATGTGTGCAGTCTGAGAACAGCTATCTTGTGACCATGGTTAGGAGATGCCATGGCACATAGCCAATGAATCTCCACTTATTAACTATCCCCACACTGAGGGCTCTTGTGTCTGCCATGCATTTTACAGGGCAACATGTGAAGTATTCATATACCAACATAACATATTCATAGTCCTCCAATCAAGATCCAACAGCAGCAGTTACATCATGTAATTTATGAACGTTTAGGTCTCCAGTTGACATTGATAGATGATAAAACACACCGCCGTGTTAATTCTGATTATATAATATGTTGTTTTACAGCCTGCAGCAATTCAAATTACCATGCTTACTGCCATTTAATGCTGCCAAATATCTATGCAGTACAGGAAACAAGGAAAGGGATATCTCAAAAGATGAGTCCCATGTGAAGTAATGGATTTACTGCGTTTAATCCCATATCAAACAGACTATATGGTGAAGCCAGGTTCTAATCCTTGGGAATTCACAATCCATTTCCAGTGTTTGGCCAGAGTGGATCCACAGGGGTGCCCTGAGCTACAGTATCACTTATATAACCTTGAGCGGAAATCTTTGCAACCCACTATAATTGCTACTATTACTGAGCAATATATCCGTTTTATACCTATTGTATTGCTTTGGCTGAACATATCAAATTTCTCCCATGAAGACATAGAATTAGGACTATAGGCCTTCTTCCAATTCAATTATTTTTTTATAGAATGGCAAAAGTCTTAATGTCAGTTTGTCTTTATATGAGTAATTTATATTGTTTTTCGAACCTCAAACACATAAGCTTTTTCGACATAAAAGTTCCCCAAAGTTGCGGAAAAAACCTTCACCTTTAGTGCGAACCTTTAGTCGTAATCTGTTTGTCTTTTTACATTTTACATCATGCTGCTGTAACGTATCAATTTCCCTGCGGGGATAATAATGTACATCTCATCTCATCTCATCTCACCTAAAGATTGCATTGAACACATTCTCTCCAAACACTAAACACCCAACACAATCACTCCAACTCCAATGCTCCTCAAACTCTCAGAATAAGCTGTTTTTAGCCATTTATAAAAACCTAAAAAGAAGTGGCTCCGGTGGCACAGGGGTAGATTTGCCGGATGGTAACTGCAAAGTTGCCAGTTCGAACCTGGGCTCCCGGCTTCCCCAGTTAGTGTCAAAGTGTCATTGAGCAAGACACTGAACCCCTAAATGCTCCTGGTGTGCTGGTTGGTGCCGTGTGTGTGTGTGTGTGTGTGTGTGTGCGTGTGTGCATGTGCGCGTGCGTGTCATATACTTTGTAACATACTATTTACTGTATAGGCTATTCAATAATGATATTTCTATTTAATTCAAACATCCAGCATTTGGAGATAATACTTTTTAGACAAGGAGTATATATCTAGCTTACATCTTCTGGAGGCAGCCCTACTACTTAGGCTTTTTTTATTTTATCTGTGAATAATTAATTCCAGCGGCTGAAGTAATTTTGCTATTCATGACCTTGATAGTGGGCACATTAAAGAGGGGAGCGTTTGTTAAACGTGAAATTATATGCGACTAGAAAGGCGTAGCTACATGTTGACACCCCAGAGTAAACAAACGAGTTCGGCAAGCAGAGAAGGGATTACCATATCTCCACTTAACTTATTTTATCCTGTGAGAATCATCAATATTAAAGGCTAAGGAGAGAGGGGGAGAAGAAACTGCTGAGGTGGGCTTTTTAGCAGCCGGCTGAACCACTGTGTTTAAGGAGAGAGATAAATGAGAGAGCCCCCTGGAATCTACAAAGAAAGTAAACATTGCTTTTTAATCTTTCCTTTTCGCTACACATGGCCTCTCCATTTAGAAATAATTCAACACGCTGCCGAAGTCACAACCATTTTCTCCGCGCCTCCTCTCCTGTAGTTGGACTGGTTTTCTATGGTTGACGAGTTAACTTCCACAAGTCCATAGTCCTGCTGCCGGCTGTCCTTTTTACTGTGCAGAAAATAGCAGACATAAATATTGACTAGACACTTTTCTACATATTTACAGCCCTACTAATGCTATCATTAATTTCATCAGGGCCGTATTTTTGCACCTCATTGCAGTTTTGACCCTTAATGAGGGTAATGCTAAGTGAGGAGTGACCCGTGTTTGGATGCCTTAAGGGCTAAAGGCGGGTGAAAGTGCTGTGTTGTCTGGCATGTCGTGCCTGCATACAGCGTATGGAGGTGGACATTGCCTCAGGCCTGTCACATTCAGCATGCCCAGGTTCTCTTTGTCAGGTAAATTCTACAGCCAGGAGGGCAAATAGACTGCTGATCTACAGGGTTTATTTCTGGCCAGCTCACCTGTCAGTCCAAAAAAAAAAAGGAAAATTGGTACAGTTTGACATTCACAGAAGAAGAACAAACTAATTAAGCTGCAAATCAAGAGTGCTAGTTAATTCAATGACCAAGGTTCATGTTTTAGATTGTTATTAGAAAAAGTAAAAAGTGTTATTATGTTTTTCATTTGCTACTTTCTTTCGTTTTGACAATTTTAGCTACAGGGTCTATTGAATGTGAAGCGGGAGGTGACAAACTGACATATTGAGCCTACGACACACAATATGACACCCCCCTAGTATCCCCCTTCACATTCAGTAGATCCTGTGATCTTTTGTGGCCAGATGGAATTTCCTGGAGTCTAGTAGGACTAAAGGAATTGCCATAGAATTTTGTAAAAAAACAAACATTAAATACACATTTAGCACATTTAGCCTCCGCCCCCCTGTGAAAAAGAGCTAAAATCGTTCAAACGAAAGAAAGCAGCAAAAAAAAAAAATTAGCCTTGGTTGAAAAAACCACTCAAAGTTGTCCTTTAAACTCTGAGCGTATAACCAAATGGGGTTAGATTCGTACACTCTCTGAGTTAAAAGTAGATGAATATATTTTAGGCGTGCACAGTTTCACACAACATGATCGTGGCGACGTCACACTCTCTCTCCCTCAGAATATTCTGCTGTACACATCTGTACAAAAAGAGTGGCGGTGGCTCAGTGGGGTATAGAGTGGCCGGATGGGAACCGCAAGGTTGCCAGTTCGAACCCGGGCTCCCCCAGAGTTAGTGTCAAAGTGTCCTTGAGCAAGACACTGAACCCCTAATCGCTCCTGATGTGCTGGTTGGTGCCTTGCATGTTTTCCTCCGCCATCGGTGTATGAATGTGTGTGTGAATGGGTGAATGTAATGCATAATCTATGTAAAGCGCCGCTTGGATAAAGGCGCCTATATAAATGCACCATTTATTTATTTATTCTACACCCTGGGTGACACCTGGAGAGACGCCATGGCAGGGCGAGGAGGAGGGTCGGACGTACGGAACTTCAAACCACCCACCACCCAAAACACACACCAAGCCCTGCATGCATGCAGCCTCCAGATGATATTAGTTATCGATATGGTTTT
>NC_139699.1:49277194-49324694 GCF_964188405.1 Protomyctophum parallelum | reverse complement strand
CAAACATCCCCAGACATATACAGCCAGGCTATTTTCCGGTACAGTATGCTATGGGAAAGTACAGTTGTGAAAGGCAGTGCGGCCTCGATGTATGTTATAAGCGAAAAGTTGCCTACACCATGGTGCGGGGTGACTTATTCAGACTTTAACTCATTTAGGCCTGACGTCGAAAATTTAAAAATGTCTTTTTAAAATGTATTTCTTTCTGAAAAACCTCATGTTTCTATATCAGTGGTTCTCAATATTTCATGTCAAGGACCCCAAAAATTATATGTAATATGCCGCCGACCCCCATCTGAAAATATGTTGTTCCATGGGACCTCTCCAGAAGCAAAGATTTGAGTTAAAAACTGAAACTCTGAAAGAATATTCAAAGATTTGAGGCACATTTTCACGATTTCTCAAAAATAGCAGACCTACAAGCTCGTAGCGTGCCACTCGCGCGCTATGAGCTTGTAGATCTGCTATTTTTAATAGCGAAGGGGTTCCCGCTCAAAATGGGTTAAATAGGTTAGTGGGAGGGGAGAAGCCAACGCAAATGTGTTGTGCTGTCTAGATGCACTAATTATTTGCAGGTATAAAAAGAATAAGGCAACACAGATGAGCTTGAGTAAGAAAAATAGACCACCTCTATAGTGACCCATATAATCCATTATGTAGATGAAGGCAATGTACACGTACGGCATGTGTTGTGTGGGTTCCGGGGAAGTTCACCACACAGCAATCTAGATTTATTTCTTGTGCGTGCATGTGCGTTTGCATGTATGCATGCATTTGTGTGAAAGCGTGTGTGTGTGTGTGTGTGCGTGTGCGTGCGTGCGTGCGTGTGCATGTGTGTGTTTGTGTGTAAGCGTGTTTGCCTGAATGCATTGTGTTAATAACAGAAGAGATAAATCTGTACATGTACTGTGTTAGGGCATACAGAGTACATGTACTACATGGTTTAGGATGTACTGTGTTGGGCATACAGAGTACATGGTTTAGGATGTACTGTGTTGGGACATACATAGTACATGGTTTAGGATGTACTGTGTTGGGACATACAGAGTACATGGTTTAGGATGTACTGTGTTGGACATACAGAGTACATGGTGTAGGATGTACTGTGTTGGACATACAGAGTACATGGTTTAGGATGTACTGTGTTGGGACATACAGAGTACATGGTTTAGGATGTACTGTGTTGGGCATACAGAGTACATGGTTCAGGATGTACTGTGTTGGGCATACAGAGTACATGGTTTAGGATGTACTGTGTTGGGACATACAGAGTACATGGTTTAGGATGTACTGTGTTGGGCATACAGAGTACATGGTTTAGGATGTACTGTGTTGGACATACAGAGTACATGGTTTAGGATGTACTGTGTTGGACATACAGAGTACATGGTTTAGGATGTACTGTGTTGGACATACAGAGTACATGGTTTAGGATGTACTGTGTTGGGCATACAGAGTACATGGTTTAGGATGTACTGTGTTGGACATACAGAGTACATGGTTTAGGATGTACTGTGTTGGGCATACAGAGTACATGGTTTAGGATGTACTGTGTTGGACATACAGAGTACATGGTTTAGGATGTACTGTGTTGGGCATACAGAGTACATGGTTTAGGATGTACTGTGTTGGGACATACAGAGTACATGGTTTAGGATGTACTGTGTTGGACATACAGAGTACATGGTGTAGGATGTACTGTGTTGGACATACAGAGTACATGGTGTAGGATGTACTGTGTTGGACATACAGAGTACATGGTTTAGGATGTACTGTGTTGGGCATACAGAGTACATGGTGTAGGATGTACTGTGTTGGACATACAGAGTACATGGTTTAGGATGTACTGTGTTGGACATACAGAGTACATGGTTTAGGATGTACTCAACTGTGTTGGGCATACAGAGTACATGGTTTAGGATATACTGTGTTGGGCATACAGAGTACATGGTTTAGGATGTACTGTGTTGGGCATACAGAGTACATGGTTTAGGATGTACTGTGTTGGACATACAGAGTACATGGTGTAGGATGTACTGTGTTGGACATACAGAGTACATGGTGTAGGATGTACTGTGTTGGGCATACAGAGTACATGGGTTAGGATGTACTGTGTTGGACATACAGAGTACATGGTTTAGGATGTACTGTGTTGGGCATACAGAGTACATGGTTTAGGATGTACTGTGTTGGGCATACAGAGTACATGGTGTAGGATGTACTGTGTTGGACATACAGAGTACATGGTTTAGGATGTACTGTGTTGGGCATACAGAGTACATGGGTTAGGATGTACTGTGTTGGGCATACAGAGTACATGGTTTAGGATGTACTGTGTTGGACATACAGAGTACATGGTGTAGGATGTACTGTGTTGGGCATACAGAGTACATGGTTTAGGATGTACTCAACTGTGTTGGACATACAGAGTACATGGTTTAGGATGTACTGTGTTGGGACATACAGAGTACATGGTTTAGGATGTACTGTGTTGGGACATACAGAGTACATGGTTTAGGATGTACTGTGTTGGGACATACAGAGTACATGGTTTAGGATGTACTGTGTTGGGCAAACAGAGTACATGGTTTAGGATGTACTGTGTTAGGACATACAGAGTACATGGTTTAGGATGTACTGTGTTGGGCAAACAGAGTACATGGTTTAGGATGTACTGTGTTGGAGCATACAGAGTACATGGTTTAGGATGTACTGTGTTAGGACATACAGAGTACATGGTTTAGGATGTACTGTGTTGGGCAAACAGAGTACATGGTTTAGGATGTACTGTGTTGGAGCATACAGAGTACATGGTTTAGGATGTACTGTGTTGGGACATACAGAGTACATGGTTTAGGATGTACTGTGTTAGGACATACAGAGTACATGGTTTAGGATGTACTGTGTTGGGACATACAGAGTACATGGTTTAGGATGTACTGTGTTAGGACATACAGAGTACATGGTTTAGGATGTACTGTGTTAGGACATACAGAGTACATGGTGTAGGATGTACTGTGTTGGGCATACAGAGTACATGGTTTAGGATGTACTGTGTTGGGCATACAGAGTACATGGTTTAGGATGTACTGTGTTGGGCATACAGAGTACATGGTTTAGGATGTACTGTGTTGGGCATACAGAGTACATGGTTTAGGATGTACTGTGTTGGGCATACAGAGTACATGGTGTAGGATGTACTGTGTTGGGCATACAGAGTACATGGTTTAGGATGTACTGTGTTGGACATACAGAGTACATGGTTTAGGATGTACTGTGTTGGGCATACAGAGTACATGGTTTAGGATGTACTGTGTTGGACATACAGAGTACATGGTTTAGGATGTACTGTGTTGGACATACAGAGTACATGGTTTAGGATGTACTGTGTTGGGCATACAGAGTACATGGTGTAGGATGTACTGTGTTGGGACATACAGAGTACATGGTTTAGGATGTACTGTGTTGGGACATACAGAGTACATGGTTTAGGATGTACTGTGTTGGACATACAGAGTACATGGTTTAGGATGTACTGTGTTGGGCATACAGAGTACATGGTGTAGGATGTACTGTGTTGGGCATACAGAGTACATGGTTTAGGATGTACTGTGTTGGACATACAGAGTACATGGTGTAGGATGTACTGTGTTGGGCATACAGAGTACATGGTTTAGGATGTACTGTGTTGGGCATACAGAGTACATGGTGTAGGATGTACTGTGTTGGGACATACAGAGTACATGGTTTAGGATGTACTGTGTTGGGACATACAGAGTACATGGTTTAGGATGTACTGTGTTGGACATACAGAGTACATGGTTTAGGATGTACTGTGTTGGGCATACAGAATACATGGTTTAGGATGTACTGTGTTGGGCATACAGAGTACATGGTTTAGGATGTACTGTGTTGGGCATACAGAGTACATGGTGTAGGATGTACTGTGTTGGGCATACAGAGTACATGGTTTAGGATGTACTGTGTTGGACATACAGAGTACATGGTGTAGGATGTACTGTGTTGGACATACAGAGTACATGGTGTAGGATGTACTGTGTTGGGCATACAGAGTACATGGTTTAGGATGTACTGTGTTGGGCATACAGAGTACATGGTGTAGGATGTACTGTGTTGGGCATACAGAGTACATGGTGTAGGATGTACTGTGTTGGGCATACAGAGTACATGGTTTAGGATGTACTGTGTTGGACATACAGAGTACATGGTGTAGGATGTACTGTGTTGGACATACAGAGTACATGGTTTAGGATGTACTGTGTTGGGCATACAGAGTACATGGTGTAGGATGTACTGTGTTGGACATACAGAGTACATGGTTTAGGATGTACTGTGTTGGACATACAGAGTACATGGTTTAGGATGTACTCAACTGTGTTGGGCATACAGAGTACATGGTTTAGGATGTACTGTGTTGGGCATACAGAGTACATGGTTTAGGATATACTGTGTTGGACATACAGAGTACATGGTGTAGGATGTACTGTGTTGGGCATACAGAGTACATGGTTTAGGATGTACTGTGTTGGACATACAGAGTACATGGTTTAGGATATACTGTGTTGGGCATACAGAGTACATGGTTTAGGATGTACTGTGTTGGACATACAGAGTACATGGTTTAGGATGTACTGTGTTGGGCATACAGAGTACATGGTTTAGGATGTACTGTGTTGGACATACAGAGTACATGGTGTAGGATGTACTGTGTTGGGCATACAGAGTACATGGGTTAGGATGTACTGTGTTGGACATACAGAGTACATGGTTTAGGATGTACTGTGTTGGGCATACAGAGTACATGGTTTAGGATGTACTGTGTTGGACATACAGAGTACATGGTTTAGGATGTACTGTGTTGGGCATACAGAGTACATGGTGTAGGATGTACTGTGTTGGACATACAGAGTACATGGTGTAGGATGTACTGTGTTGGACATACAGAGTACATGGTGTAGGATGTACTGTGTTGGACATACAGAGTACATGGTGTAGGATGTACTGTGTTGGACATACAGAGTACATGGTGTAGGATGTACTGTGTTGGGCATACAGAGTACATGGTTTAGGATGTACTCAACTGTGTTGGACATACAGAGTACATGGTGTAGGATGTACTGTGTTGGGCATACAGAGTACATGGGTTAGGATGTACTGTGTTGGACATACAGAGTACATGGTTTAGGATGTACTGTGTTGGACATACAGAGTACATGGTTTAGGATGTACTCAACTGTGTTGGGCATACAGAGTACATGGGTTAGGATGTACTGTGTTGGACATACAGAGTACATGGTTTAGGATGTACTGTGTTGGACATACAGAGTACATGGTTTAGGATGTACTGTGTTGGGCATACAGAGTACATGGTGTAGGATGTACTGTGTTGGACATACAGAGTACATGGTGTAGGATGTACTGTGTTGGACATACAGAGTACATGGTGTAGGATGTACTGTGTTGGACATACAGAGTACATGGTGTAGGATGTACTGTGTTGGACATACAGAGTACATGGTGTAGGATGTACTGTGTTGGGCATACAGAGTACATGGTTTAGGATGTACTCAACTGTGTTGGACATACAGAGTACATGGTTTAGGATGTACTGTGTTGGACATACAGAGTACATGGTTTAGGATGTACTGTGTTGGGCATACAGAGTACATGGTGTAGGATGTACTGTGTTGGGCATACAGAGTACATGGTGTAGGATGTACTGTGTTGGGCATACAGAGTACATGGTTTAGGATGTACTGTGTTGGACATACAGAGTACATGGTTTAGGATGTACTGTGTTGGGCATACAGAGTACATGGTTTAGGATGTACTGTGTTGGGCATACAGAGTACATGGGTTAGGATGTACTGTGTTGGACATACAGAGTACATGGGTTAGGATGTACTGTGTTGGACATACAGAGTACATGGGTTAGGATGTACTGTGTTGGACATACAGAGTACATGGTGTAGGATGTACTGTGTTGGGCATACAGAGTACATGGTTTAGGATGTACTCAACTGTGTTGGACATACAGAGTACATGGTTTAGGATGTACTGTGTTGGACATACAGAGTACATGGTTTAGGATGTACTGTGTTGGGCATACAGAGTACATGGTGTAGGATGTACTGTGTTGGGCATACAGAGTACATGGTTTAGGATGTACTGTGTTGGACATACAGAGTACATGGTGTAGGATGTACTGTGTTGGGCATACAGAGTACATGGTGTAGGATGTACTGTGTTGGGCATACAGAGTACATGGTTTAGGATGTACTGTGTTGGACATACAGAGTACATGGTTTAGGATGTACTGTGTTGGACATACAGAGTACATGGTTTAGGATGTACTGTGTTGGGCATACAGAGTACATGGTTTAGGATGTACTGTGTTGGGACATACAGAGTACATGGTTTAGGATGTACTGTGTTGGACATACAGAGTACATGGTTTAGGATGTACTGTGTTGGACATACAGAGTACATGGTTTAGGATGTACTGTGTTGGGCATACAGAGTACATGGTTTAGGATGTACTGTGTTGGACATACAGAGTACATGGTTTAGGATGTACTGTGTTGGGCATACAGAGTACATGGTTTAGGATGTACTGTGTTGGGCATACAGAGTACATGGTTTAGGATGTACTGTGTTGGACATACAGAGTACATGGTTTAGGATGTACTGTGTTGGGAATACAGAGTACATGGTTTAGGATGTACTGTGTTGGGACATACAGAGTACATGGTTTAGGATGTACTGTGTTGGGCATACAGAGTACATGGGTTAGGATGTACTGTGTTGGGCATACAGAGTACATGGTTTAGGATGTACTGTGTTAGGACATACAGAGTACATGGTTTAGGATGTACTGTGTTAGGACATACAGAGTACATGGTGTAGGATGTACTGTGTTGGGCATACAGAGTACATGGTTTAGGATGTACTGTGTTGGGCATACAGAGTACATGGTTTAGGATGTACTCAACTGTGTTGGGCATACAGAGTACATGGTTTAGGATGTACTGTGTTGGGCATACAGAGTACATGGTTTAGGATGTACTGTGTTGGGACATACAGAGTACATGGTTTAGGATGTACTGTGTTGGGCATACAGAGTACATGGTGTAGGATGTACTGTGTTGGGACATACAGAGTACATGGTTTAGGATGTACTGTGTTAGGACATACAGAGTACATGGTGTAGGATGTACTGTGTTGGGCATACAGAGTACATGGTTTAGGATGTACTGTGTTGGGCATACAGAGTACATGGTTTAGGATGTACTGTGTTGGGCATACAGAGTACATGGTTTAGGATGTACTGTGTTGGACATACAGAGTACATGGTTTAGGATGTACTGTGTTGGGCATACAGAGTACATGGTTTAGGATGTACTGTGTTGGACATACAGAGTACATGGTGTAGGATGTACTGTGTTGGGCATACAGAGTACATGGTTTAGGATGTACTGTGTTGGGCATACAGAGTACATGGTTTAGGATGTACTGTGTTGGACATACAGAGTACATGGTGTAGGATGTACTGTGTTGGACATACAGAGTACATGGTTTAGGATGTACTGTGTTGGGCATACAGAGTACATGGTGTAGGATGTACTGTGTTGGGCATACAGAGTACATGGTTTAGGATGTACTGTGTTGGGCATACAGAGTACATGGTTTAGGATGTACTGTGTTGGACATACAGAGTACATGGTGTAGGATGTACTGTGTTGGGCATACAGAGTACATGGTTTAGGATGTACTGTGTTGGGCATACAGAGTACATGGTTTAGGCCTATAGCTATATGTAGCAGTCTGAGTAAATGACATTATTCCTTCTTTAACAAGTCTGAGTGGCGTCTGTCTTATTGCGACCATATAGCCTGCATGGTCACACCTTCAAAAACTCCCCTCTCTGCAGTCTATGAATGAGCAGGCTACACTAAAACAGGCTAAAGAATTGTCAGTGATGTGACCCATGTTTTAAATGGAGAGTTTGTACTTCTGCCCTCTGGGAGAAGGTACATAGAACCAAAGGGGAAGTACATCAGGTTTAAAAAGTCGTTCAACTAAAATGTTGAACGAGGCTCTTAAACAGTAGTGACTGTGAAAGGTTTGATTAACCACACTGTGTACACTTGTGTAATGTTGTGTCTCTGTTATGTATTTTTGTTTGTCACTGATGTGACAACAAAACAAAACTATTTGTCTTATTATATTATATATTATATATTTTTTGTCATAGGCCAACGAACACTTCATGGAAATAGACAAACATGCTGTGAAAATAATAGATCTATACAAGGTCACAACGTATTGGGAGCTTTTAGATTTGCTATTTTCAGCTGAGACGTTTGGTGTAGACTGTATGAGGGGGAAAAGGGAGGGGGCCAAGTACAGGGGGACCTCCAGGTTAAGTAGATAAACATGCGCATAAACCGATAAATGAATGAAAATCATGCAGCACAGATACATGTCTATTACTGTATACATTATGGGCCCTATCTTTCGCCACTCCTTAACCCTTATCCCTAAACTTATTTGCCATTTTTTACTATTTTGAAAAACATGTTAAAATTGTTCAACACGTTGTGCGCTTGTATCGGCTATTTTAACTATTCTAAAATGTTTTCAAAATAGTAGAAAATGGCAAATTGGTTTAAGGATAAGGGATAATGGATGGCACAAGATATATAGCCATATGTCTATTATGTCTATTATACATGTCTATACATGTCTATACAATATACATGTCATCACCAACAACATACAGTCTGTCATCGCACTGTACCTTGATAAGAGAAACTTACTTCATTAGCAGTGGTGAAAAAAAGTACTCAATTGTTTTACTTAAGTAAAAGTACTGTATCAATACTGCAATGTAGAACTACTCCGTTACAAGGAAAAGTCTGAAATTCAAGTATAAAAGTATTGGTATAAAAATGTACGTCATTATGCAGAATGTCCCATTTCAAGTTTTCAAATGTATACAAATCATTTGAAAATAGCCGATCTACAAGCTTGTGAGCTTGTAGATCGGCTATTTTCAAAATAGGGCTGAAGTGGTTAATGTATGTTTTGTAATAATAATCTAAGTAACTAAGTAACTAAAGTTTCAAATAAATATAGTGGAGAAAGAGTACAATATTTGCAAAAGTATTGAAAATTTCCAATACATATAGCCTATACCTCAACATTGTACTTACAGTACATTACTTAAAATGTAAACTTTACACCACTGCTCATTAGGATGAATAGTACGTAGGTTTCAGACTTTGCGTCGGTTACGCGAATGACTCGGTGTGGATTTCCAGTCAATGATATTGGAAGTTTGTTTTCTTGAGGTTTTCTAACGTTTTTTCTGCCTGTACAGGAAGGATGCCGGGCTTTGGTTTAGTTTAGTAGTGGTTTAACCTCGTGGAAAGTACCTAGTGGCTTTGGAGGATGCGTCCTTCATGGGGAGTGGGTAAATAACGGTAAAAGGTCCGCTCTCAAACAATGCTTAAGAGGGTATTATTTCAGTTTTCCTCAGGTTCAAATTGTGTGAGACGATGTGTGCATTGTGCGTCAATACACCATGTGTAGTACACCATTAGTACACTATTAGTTAGTATTCAAACTAATTTGGCAATACAAATGAGTTAGTGCTGACTTTTGGCTTGATCTCACACATCTCTACTCCGTTCACCTTTAAGATGGAGTGCCGTGATTATTCCCCCCCCCCCCTAAAACATAACATGATCACCAGGTATTATGATTTTATTTTTATTTGCGCAGACACTATGACATACAATTGTCCATTCATTGTCAATGCATTGTCAATGTTTGTTCATTGTTTAATGTTAGTGTATAGGACAAAGACACACACACACACACACACACACACACACACACACACACCAAAAGCTGGATATAGCGCCTCAAAAAAGTGTACAGAAAGTGTTAAAATGATGTTTTGGTGGTGACCCACCTAAACTGAACAGCTGTTGTATGTTAAAGCGAGAGGGGTTAGGGGAGGGGATGATATTGTGATGTCACTAACGTGGTGATATTTTGATTGGGCCATTTGACTCAAAGGCTTTCAGCTTCCAAGAAGAAACCAGGGAAGATATATTTGAATATTATAACCACACCTGGGGGTCTAGAGTAATGTCCATACACAAAAATCACGGCACCCCAAGGACATATCTATATTACTTATAAACAAAGCATATTTGAATTAGCCTAATTTGAAGAAGAGACTACATAAATAAATATAAATATTTAATGTGATAAATAATTTGTTCTCTAAAAACAAGGGGAAAAGAAGAATGGGTTCCACCTTTAATGAAGCTCATTATGTGGAATAATTAATTGTACAAACGTTCAAATTAGAAAGTAATTTGTTTTTTCAAAGGTATTATAGTTGTTTATTCTTGTTCATCAAGAAAAAACAAATGAGTCAACAGTGTAATAGCACGCAGCCATGATACATTTAGCAGGATGAGTCATAGTAGAAACTGTAGGAAATCCATTCTGAACACACAAGATGGAATACATGGAATATTTTGGTGCGTTGGATATAGCAGGGCTGTGGGCAGACTCTCTCATTGGCCTTGCTTGTACAGAAAAGCCCAGTAATGGTCCTGGAGTTGTATTTACGCCCCTGGCTGGTAATCCAATGCAAATGTGACGTAAAAGAGGGCAACCTAAAGAAATGGAGGTCGGAAAAATAAAGGATAGCTACACCACACCAGGGTTTGTGGCTATACGGTAGTTGCCAGAGCTGAAGCAACCCAGTAATTCACCCAAATTTGAGTCTGTTAATTCATGGTATCTATAACAGATAGCTATAACACACATAAGCAAAGTAAAAGAAACATACGGTATCCTATAAATGCACATGTTCATGTACTGTATGCAGAAGAGAGCAGTATTATACTGCTTATAGGCTACTGTCTATACTGTATAGATGCTCCAGTGGTTAATATATTCCTTACAATTGCTTAAACAAGATGTGATCTATTTAAATTGCTATTCGCTCAAATAGTTAACCAACCATGACTGTACTTTTACAGCTGTTTGTGTATTCAATAATAAATTACTGTATGATAAAAAAAAAAAACATTTGCAGTGATTCTGTACATTTGAATGCTTATACACAGCAAATTCATCAGTGTTCATTTATCCATTTTTTTCGGTACCGGCCCATGGGCCGGCCGGTGTGATAGGTTGGCCGGTCCGTGGATAGGTCGGCCGGTCCGTGGGTGGGTCGGCCAGCCGAAATGGTAACTCTGTCATTTCTTCTCTGTCTTTGGGGGTCTCAAGGTTCGGGGACCCCCAAATGGTAACTCTGTCATTCCTCTACCGTTTTGGACGGGGATGGGCTCATTTGAATCGTGTCGCCCCCCTGGGGGCGTCTTTGGGGGTCTCAAGGTTCGGGGACCCCCAGGGACCCCCAAATGGTAACTCTGTCATTCCTCTACCGTTTTGGACGGGGGTGGGCTCATTTTAATCGTGTCGCCCCCCTGGGGGCGTCTTTTTGGGTCTCAAGGTTCGGGGACCCCCAGGGACCCCCAGGAACCCCCAAATGGTAACTATAAATTCTCAACCGTTTTGGACAGGGGTTTATTGGAATCGTGTTGCCTCTCTGGGCGCATTATCGGGGTTTAGGAGGTTCGGGGACCCCCACATGGTAACTCTTTACATTTTCATGATAGATCTTTATTGATGGGAGGGAGACAGAACCATTTATATTGATCTGCATATTCTTCTTACCATAGCTCTCTCTCACACACACTTTTCAGATATCACTTCATATGGACATTTAACCAAGCTATTTCCCGATTCACACAATTCAAATGAGCCCACCCCCGTCCAAAACGGTAGAGGAATGACAGAGTTACCATTTGGGGGTCCCTGGGGGACCCCGAACCTTGAGACCCCCAAAGACGCCCCCAGGGGGGCGACACGATTCAAATGAGCCCACCCCCGTCCAAAACGGTAGAGGAATGACAGAGTTACCATTTGGGGGTCCCTGGGGGTCCCCGAACCTTGAGACCCCCAAAGACGCCCCCTGGGGGGCGACACGATTCAAATGAGCCCATCCCCGTCCAAAACGGTAGAGGAATGACAGAGTTACCATTTGGGGGTCCCCGAACCTTGAGACCCCCAAAGACACCCCCAGGGGGGCGACACGATTCAAATGAGCCCACCCCCGTCCAAAGCGGTAGAGGAATGACAGAGTTACCATTTGGGGGTCCCTGGGGGTCCCCGAACCTTGAGACCCCCAAAGACGCCCCCAGGGGGGCAACACGATTCAAATGAGCCCACCCCCGTCCAAAACGGTAGAGGAATGACAGAGTTACCATTTGGGGGTCCCCGAACCTTGAGACCCCCAAAGACGCCCCCAGGGGGGCGACACGATTCAAATGAGCCCACCCCCGTGGCCGGCCGACCCACCCACGGACCGGCCGACCGATCCACGGACCGGCCGACCTATCCACGGACCGGCCGACCTATCCACGGACCGGCCGACCTATCCACGGACCGGCCGACCTATCCACGGACCGGCCGACCTATCCACGGACCGGCCGACCTATCACACCGGCCGGCACATCGGCCGGTACAAAAAAAAAGAAAAACTATTATTATTTAAAAAAAAATTGGCCGGCCGACCCACCCACGGACCGGGCGAATGCTCTCAAATGAGGGCAAGCTTCAGCGTTCCAAGGAACATAATGAAAGGACATTCATGTCCATATAGTCTCGCGTTGCCAGACTGTTGCCTCTCGCAATCTTCAAATGCTTCCATCATACAGTCTGGAGTAACGGAAGAGCTGTCATGAGTAAAGTATAAAGCGGAAGTGGAGCCTCCTAAAAAAAATCATAAAAGTATAACCTAAACATTATTAAAGAAGCGTTACAATTTAACAAGTATAACTTGGCATGAAAACTCAATGACAATTTAAACAAACACATTACTCCCCTGCAGCGTAGGCTCCTCCAGAGCACTTGGCCCCTTCCTAAACAAGGGAATTGCCACCAGTAGTGCAGACAGTAATCCGTGATCATTTACAATTGCAATACACCACTTTAAGACTCCTTGCATGTTATAGAAAGCGGTCCAATGTGTGTGTACGCGTATCTGTTGCGCTGTCCCTCCATATTGAAACCTCTATCTGTGTAAACAAAGCGAAAAATAGCTGATCTGCAAGCTGACATTGTCACAATGTGACAATATTTAGTGTCAAGCAAAAACAGGAGGAGGCCTAGAATAGGTAGCCATGGCTAATAAGCCAGACTAATATCACACAACACTGTCACGGGATCGGCAGGCAATTTTCTTTTGCCAGCGGCTGATTCGGTCTGGCTCATTAGCCAGGCTATAGAATAGGGCCCTGGGGGACTCCGGTCAACTAAGTATACAGTATATACAGTAGGAAATACTGTATAAACACAAGGTAACTATCTCAATTAATACAGTTCAAATACACTTATGTGACAGTTGAGTCTGGGAGAGCTCTGTCTGTCTGGACCTTTTTGTTGAAATGGTAAACATACAGGGTCCTATTTTTGCTATATTAATTTACTATAATATTGATCCTATAAAGAATAAATATAGGCCTAGGTATAGTTTTGCCCACTGAATTCATAATTAACGTTCCAATTTTGGAGCTCTGGCTCATGGACTAAGAACCAAAAGGAACTGAACCGGTTCCCATTGGAACCAAGCGGTGGAAAAGGGTTCTGATGAGTGTGTACAGATGCCCTATAAGGGTGCGGTCACGCCTGCGGTCTCCGAGGCTGCACCAAACTATCATTCTGAATATGCGGGCAGATTCTGCCAATGCTTTTTCAATGGTTTATTTGTGGAAATCCTCAAATAACAGCAAACCGTTCCCATTGAAAAGCATTGGCAGAATCCACCCGCATAGGCAGAATTTAAGTTCAGTGTGACTGCACCCTGTAGGCCTATTCATAGTCCAGTTTTCGGTGAAGAGTTGATCACCGAAAACATGACGTCACGCCGCGGTGGTCACCGCTTACACAACACATCTCTCTGTTTCTACAGAGGTGAAGAGGTGAAGAGACCGAAAACTGGACTATGACTAGGCCTTAAGGCCTATTCATAGTCTGGATTTTCGATGGTGAGGTGACCACCGCTCCGGTGGTGAGCAACACTTCATTCACGGAGAATATAACAGATTTGTCGACGTAATTTCCTTGAGCGGTACTTCCGCCAAAATCCTGCTACAAATTTCAGCAATGCACTCTACAGCGTATATTGTGCCCAATGTGGTTTATACAATGTTCAACACTCAAAACTGGCCATTCATTGTCAATGGCATTCAATGTTCGTGTTAGGAAAAACACTAAAAACTGGCCATTCATTGTCAGTCTACCATGATGACCTCTGGTTGTCTGTCTGGAAACAGCTGTCAGGTCTTGTTAGTGAGTCTCTGTGAGTCTCTGTCCCTTCCGTCTGAGTCCCTGTTCCTTGCAACTGTGTCTTAGCTGTCTCCTTTACACTTTAAGACTGGGTCACAACTACTTAGACCCCTTAGAATTTTATATAGCTCCCCTCCCCTTCCTTGTCAGCTGTCTCGTCCCTTAGACTAAACTCGTGCGGGATTTAAGACTAAGTCTCTGTCCCCTCCGAGTTACAACTGCCTAGACCTGTTAGATGACTATATAACTCTGATTCCTGTTCCTTTGCAACAGGGTCTACTAACCGTTATAACTTATCTGTTGAGTGTTGAGTGCTTAACTAGCTATTATAATGGTTTCAAAATGTTTTAGGTTTCCTATATGTAACTTTGAAACATAGATTAGTTATGTCAGCAACAATAATGGACCTTTATTAGCCGGTGGAGAACATCAACATACATACATACATGTCCAAGTGTCTTGCATTTAGGGGCTTAGTGTCTTGCTCAGGGACACCTTGACACATCGGGGGAATCGAACCGGGAATCGAACCCTGGTTTTCCCAAGCGGCCTCTCTACCCATTCAGCTATGACTGCTCATGTGTTGCCAGTATATGAAGATCTTCAGCATCCAGTGACAACACTGGATGCTGGACGTTATTTGTTCCAGTTGTTGCCGTTGGTAGGCATGGCTGCCAGTTCCCACCTGATGTTGTGTGGGAGTTCA
The DNA here is from genome assembly GCF_964188405.1 of Protomyctophum parallelum. Taxonomy (NCBI): domain Eukaryota; kingdom Metazoa; phylum Chordata; class Actinopteri; order Myctophiformes; family Myctophidae; genus Protomyctophum; species Protomyctophum parallelum. Next base: position 49,309,528 of record NC_139699.1, on the reverse strand, counting down.
GACTGATCCAGACCGTACTGAATAACTGCTAGCTTACATAATGTCTTGAGACTAGGACAGAAGTCTAAGACATACAGGTCACCAGAGGATGTGTATTTGTATGCTCCATACACTGGAATGCATTTGTATCCTCCAAAGAGGATGATACAATCTCCCATCGTGCAAAAGCACATCCTAGATGTCGGAGGCGGTACTTTCACCTTGGGCACAACCTCCTTCCAGGAGGAGGTCTCTGGACTGAATTTCCACAGATCATTGAAGGTCTTTTTACTGTTCCAGCCAGTAAAAGGCTCGATTGGCTTTGCCTGGTTCCTAATGCACATCCGTACAAAATGGAGAAGCATGGAGGCATTTCTATGCCTTTGTATCAGAATTACGGCTTGGATCACGCTGCATAAACAAAGCAACCATGTTTAGCGGCTCAAATAGTGACTATTATGTTTGGCTCACTCTGGGGATAATATGTTGCGTTTAAGACCTTACGTTATCCTTTGGATGTATGACTAATGTATACCAGCTGTCTGTTTTGTTTCTCCATAGCCCTGTGTCACTTTGAATCTCACATCAATGGCACCGTGATGTAGAGAAGTGCCATGCCATGATTGTTGGGTTCATGGAACAAGTGGTTTGCATCGCAAGTGTAAACTTTGAGATCATTTTCCATATTAGACAGACAGACAGACAGAAAGAGTGTGTGCATGTGGCTGTGTGTGCGTCCAGTGCATGGAATGTACATGCAAGAAAGTGCGTGCGTGCTCGCGTGTGTGCGTGTGTGCGTGCTTGCATGTACGCACATGTGCCTGCGTGCGCGTGTTTCCTTGAGTATAGGGAAGAGGGGGGAACTGTCAATGGCTTGTCTGGTCTGCAGGCAGGCCTTCCATCCGTCAGGGCTTAAGTAGTTTTCCAACAGTACATTGACCTTGAGTGCCTGGCATCGATTTCCTGTGGCGTCGCGCGGAGAGGGGTCGTTACCGCGTGGCCCCTGCCGCGGGGTGTGATCAGGAACAGATTCCCGAAATCCCGATGCACTGGTGATGGATCACCGGGTCTCTGCAGACAGAGCATCAATCCTAACCTACCCCTGTAACCACGGTGACACCTGGGCCGAATTTATCATCATACACACCAAAGGGTGGGCATGGTTACTATGTATAGTACTATGTACGTACAATGTACAAATAATACACATTCAGTCGGGCGTCGCACAGCATCTGACCTTTAGTGGAGAGAGGTATACCGTATCACCGCTACTCACTCCCTGCAGCCTGTGTTGTTGTTACCAAACAACATGCTATCTGCAGCAGGGGAGCTGCGATTAGAGTTAAGATCAAATTTAGATTGCTGATGTGACAAGGTGATGTATGAGCAGATAAGAGAATGTCCAGATATAGTTGCTGTTAGGCTCCATGTAAAGGGCATACACACACACACACACACAAGTGCACCCAAGCGCGCGCACGCACGCACGCACGCACGCACACACACACACACACACACACACACACACACACACACACACACACACACACACACACACACACACACACACACACACACACACACACACACACACACACACACACACACACACACACACACACACACACACACACACACACACACACACACACACACACACACACACACACTTTCTCTGGCTTTCAGAGAAGGAGAAACTCACCCCACACTTTATAGTTTGGAGAAAAAAAACGAGGTTAAATGACCTTGCCCAAGTTCTAATCTAATTAATTACACCCGCTGTTCTTAGGAACAGATTTTATGGGCAGTTTATGAAAAATAGAGGACAGGAAGTGAGGGGGGAGACGTATGTTATTTTTACTGCCCTGTCATGATGGCTACATACAGTACGTCTCCTCTGTCTCTGGACCAATACTTACTTAACCACGCCAACTCCAGCATCCCAATTCTGGGCGTCATAATAATAAGCAAACATTTGGCGATAATAGGCAAACAAAAATAGGGGATTTTTGTCAAGAAGATTTGGTATAGAAGGGAAAAAGGAGGGGTCCAAGTCCAGAGCCCTGGTGCACCGCAACGGCCGCAGTCAAGTACATATAGAGTTTACGTGATGTGTGCACTGTGTGCACCGATGAGACAACTTTAGTATCAACTCCGTAACTTTCTCTCTTTCTTTCTCTTTATCTCGTAGTTTTTTTTTTTTAGCTGTATTTTTATTGATAGATTTACAGTAGGTTGACAGGACACACACACACACACACACACACACACACACACACACACACACACACACACACACACACACACACACACACACACACAGCAAAGGCCATCGAACCCGCGACACGCCGTCAGGCTGGATTACCAGGTGCCCAGAGGCCTCTCATATAGCCTTTTCGATACTAGTTTGCAGCTAGTATCTTTGTCATCCTCCGTCTCTCTCTCTCCGTCTTCATCATTCTCTCTTTCTCGCCCGCTCGCTGTCTGTCTGTCTCGAAAACGCCACGTTTTTGTTTATTTTGCGTCTTTCTTCCTCACGTCTCATGTTTATTCCGTTGCTCTATACTTCTCTCCAGGCCACCGTGCATATTATTAGGGGGGTATTGTCTCAGTGGGATCTGGTGCCATCCAGACCACAGCTCCATGCCTCCACCGCAGGCCCCATGTGGAGGGGAGCGGCTTACAAGAGTTCTGCCCACCAGGAGAACACTCCTTCAGCACAATGCTCCCTTTCACTGCAGCTCCTCTCTTGGGCGTCACACCAACCCACTATATGAGCCTGCCAGAGCTTTAAGGACACACAGACAGACACAGGGTGGGATTTGCTGGGGGAGGGTGTGTGTGGTGGTGGCGGGGGTATATGCCTCTGCTTCTGATACCCCCCCCCCCTCGGTCATTCATTTTGATCGCTGGTGTGGCCAGACTGAATTAAATACATGCATTTCCTTAGAGTACGGTATGTATTACAATTTTGGCATCCCAATTTTGGGCAAATGTTTTCTACAAACTCACAATTTACAATTTAGGCACTTTAGCAGACACTCTTAATCCAGAGCGATTTACATTTAACAAGAACACCACAAGGTAATCAAAAGTATAGGATCAGAAGTAAACTAAGAACCTAACATCCGTCTGAAGGCCTATTCATAGTCCCTTTTCGGTGAAGAGGTGACCACCGTAAAGAGAGGTGACCACCGTAAAAAACAGAGAGATGTGTTGTGTGAGCGGTGACCACCGCAGCGTGTCGTCAATGTGTTGTGGTGCGATGTGATGTGAGCTTGTAAAGTAGTTTTTTCTATTTGTCGTACGACAAAAGAGTAGGCCTACTACGGTAATAGGACTACGGAGGGCTGGTTAAGAAACTGTCTCCCCATAATTATGAAAAAAGACAAAACGCGGAGACAGGCACACAAGCACGCACGCTTGCACACACACACACAGACACGAGGTCGCACACATCTACTGTATCTCCTTATTTCATTAACGTTGACAGTTAAAGAGCATCATTCAATGCATCACTAATAGCAATGAAGCCAAACCCTCTCCATATGCAGATGCCTTTTCCTCCCGACATCCTCAGACTAAGACAAGGATTAGGAAGCATCAAAGGATGAAGAGTGGAACCAATCGATTCCTCTTTATAATCTAACGGCTTCTTTAAAAAGTAAAACTTCAAATTCCTGCTTTCTTCATGTCATAATATGAAGTGCAACGGATCGTCATTACGATTAGAGAGAAAAGAAGAAAATCTAACATGCTGAATGTTATGTGTGTTGTTTCCCAGTAAACAAACACATATCATCCATCATACAGTATATACACGTCTGTTTAACATCACTAAAATATGAATGAATATGATTCCCATGTTATACAGTATGCCAATGCTTTTCCCCCCATGTACAAAAACACAATGCAGGATAGATGGTTATAAACATATATAGACATTTAATTCCAAACCACACTCGCTGAGCTAATTCCCACCTTTTCTTAATTGTTTTTTCTTAAAAATACACTTTGAAATGTTCCGCTTTGATCCGTGTATACTTTGACACCGGACTGGCCCCGTGTTAGCTTGATTGAGAGGAACATGAAGACAGGATTAATCTATTCACACAGATGGACCAGAGCGACGCGCTTTGATAAGGAACTCTCTTTGAATGATTCTCTTAAACTATCGATTGCCTCGAATATGACCATCAGCAGCAGAGGAACGGGAGGGCAAAGAGAGAGAGAGAGAGAGCTCAAATCAAGGGATTAGGTCTTACAATACTTTAAAGGCAAGGCTTTATTGATATGGATGTTCAAGTTAGGAAGGAGGGGGGGACTTCCTTTCATTTAAAACCCCAAGAGATATGTGTTGATTCCAAGTTTAATGTGAACATTTGCAGACGCTGCCCTCACTTTTTTTTTTGTCTTTCTTTTTTGCATTTAGGTATAGCCTACTTTCAGTGAGAACAGTGGATATTGTTTTATGTATATCATATAATAACATGTTTTTGTCATTTTCTGATCTGTAGCGTTTGTACGTTTCAGGCGGTCAGACGGACCAATCAATCAATGCTTCAATAAAATCATGTAAGTGAAGACAGTGTGCAGGACCAGTCTTTCTCCTACTTTTCCAGTTCATTCATCCTGTGCCTCGTAGGTGTGCATATGGACTTTTTTCTACTTGATCTGTAGCCATATACCGTCTCCTTGGAGTACCATTTTGTCACGCTCAACAAACAAGCACTGCGGGAACATGCCCCAAATACGCTACAAAGTTTTCCAAACTAGTACAAAGCACATGATCCACTGCGAGTTGATTCAGTGCAACAAAAAGACAAAGAACACCGTATAGATATATACTGTATATAGTATCATATACAGTATATAAATAATTGCATGGATGCAGCGGGGGAAAAAACACAACAACAGAAACACAAACTCAGCACTGATGGTAAAGCATGGCGTTAAAAATAGACCCATCTTGGCATCAGCTTGCATATTTTCCTTCATATTTGCGGGTTCAGTGTGGTACAGTAAATGCATAAATAAAGGCCTAGGGTTGGCGGGGTTGCAGAGACTCTTCCTGTTTCCAGTGGTGGAAAATGTACTCAAATGTTTTACTTACGTAAAACTATCAATACTGTAATATAGAAATCCTCCGTTACAGGTAAAAGTTACAAGTACAAGTCCAAAAATGTACTTGAGTAACAGTACAAAAGTATTGGTATCACAATGTATTTGAAGTACCAAAAGTAAAAGTAGTCATTGTGCAGAAAGTCTCATTTCAAGTTTAAAATGCGACGCATTGTGAGCTTGGCTATTTTCAAATGGCCGACATGTAGCCTATATATAGGGCTGAAGTGGTTAATGTATGTTTTGTAAGTAAGTATAAGTACGCTATAACTAAAGCTGGAGTAAAAGTACAATATTTGGATGTGGTGGAGCAGAAGTAAAAGTATTGGAAATTGGACAGACTCAAGTAAAGTGTACACCTCAAAATTATAATGAACTACATTAAGTGAAGGTACTTAGTTACTTTCCGCCACTGTTTGCGGGTTTAGTGTGGTACAGTAAATGCATAAATGAAGGCGTAGGGTTGGACTTGGAGGGGTTGCCGAGACTCTTCCTGTTTCCACTCCATCTCTCGGTGGTCTATAGGTCTTTACTCCACACAGTGGGTCTGGCTGTCGTCGGCGACCGAGGGCCCTTCCATCTCTCCTCTCCGTCATTCTGTCCTCCTCACACACACACCACAGAGGCAAAGACCACCCCACGTGTAACAATCTATTAACACGACGTTACTCATGTTCTCCAGTCCCTCGCTCTGCCACTTCTTGTCTGCTTCTATTTGACGATGGTTTTGTGACAACAAGGACTGTGGTGGTTCATGAAGTTCATGCAAGGCTTGATTTTTCTCTCTCTCTCTCTCTCTCTCTTCTTTTTCTCGTCCCATAAAAAAGGTGGCTAAACGACAGGGAGTATAATTGATGCAGTATATATGTTGTATATATAGTATATACAGTATATATACATGATTAGTTCAAAGGAGGAGGATCATGAGAGTTGCAGGCCAGACATATTGTCTACTGTTCTTTTAATTGGGTCTCTAAAATCCTACGTTCTCTCTCTCCCCTTCTGTCTGTCTGTCTACTTCTTTCGCCTCTCTCTCTCTCTCTCTCTCCCTCTCTCCCCCCCCCCCCCCTCCCCCCCCCCCCCCTCTTCAAGAAATTGACAGCAGAGCAATTTAAACTGCTTTACCCAGGGGCCTAGTCCGTTATTTCCTGCTCAAAGAATATGCAGGATATTGATTAGTTATCAGGCCCTAATTGGGGTGCAATCTCCCTCGCCCCCAGACGTTCAAATCTGTGATGGTGATAGAAAGTAATGGATGAGCTAATAATACTTAAAGTACTTATACTAATACTTTGTAGTGTAAAAGTGTAAAAAAAAAAAAAAAAAAGGGAAGAAAAGAAAATAAACAGCCTTGATTCAAAATAAATTCTATGAATTAGTAAAGTATTCTAATTTGATTAATTTACATCCAAATTCAACACAGGGAGTGAAATTTACTCTGCATCTGTTTAAGAGATCCACATAAATGCTATAGGTTTCATTTTACCTATGTGTGTGCATGCCATGCATGCATGCATATATGTGGGTGCGTGTTTAAGGAAGGACTGACCTACATGTCTTCATACATGTCTTCATATATGTCTTCATATATGTGGGTGCGTGTGTAAGGACTGACCTACATGTCTTCAGGAACGAGCAGGCTCATGTCTAGCAACTCCCTTCTCTGCCCCCCCCCCCCTCTCTCCTCCTCTCTCTCTCTCTCTCTCTGTGGAATACGGCGGCAGGCTCCAGGCCACAGCTCCCACTGTGCCGGAGCGTGGTGTGGAGTGCGGCTGGAATGGGAATAGACAGTTAATGGGCACTTAGAGCATGGCCAGAACATTTTCCTCTGGAGATGCAGTGGTTTGGAGGCCTCTCCTCTCACTGGGACACAGCGTATATAGCCAGCCTCTCTGGCACACTGCTTCACAAACACATGGGTCGGGATCCAATTGTGGGCCACATTACTTTTTGGTTTTAATTTAGCTTTTAATTAATTAAAAATGAAATTCAATGATATTTTTTTCAGTCATTTCATGAAGAAATCAAAGAAAAATATAAGAAATTCCATGAATTTAGAAAACGAATGTTTAAGAAGTAAAATAGACGATCTGTTATTTAAGTTTGGGTCCCGGACAAACGTAAAAAAAAAAAAAGGAAAGTTGGGTCTGGAGCTAAAATGTTTGGTCTCCATCTCAGTGAGGCGACTCATGACTCTGTATGAAAAACTGTTAGGTTTTTAAGCTATGCTAAAATATAGATAGTAGACCTATAGCTAAAATAACAACAAATCAAGGACAATAGCTTTAAACAGAGTCCAATGAGGTCAGGTTGGACTGACCCCCCCCCCCCCCCCCCAACAAGTTTGTATGGCAGTCAATCAGAAGTTACAAAAAAATAAAGACCTTGTCTATTTGTGCTTCCTATTTGGTGAAGGAAATGTGACGCTTTGCCACGATCACGACGTTTAATGAAAACTCACACTTTTGATAACGTTTCATCGTTGAGGTGAAAATTGCAGGAAATGTGCTAAAACTCCACGATAAATTCAAATGGCAGACTTCCTGTGTGGTTTAGGTCATCATGGTGCCAAGAGAAGACAGGTGTGTATACCTGTAGGTGAAACCGTATTGTGGGGCTTCAAGCATACACTTTTGTAGGGGGCGCTATTGAGCCATTAGGACACTCCCCTTTTTGAGACCATTAAAATATGAAATGTTCACCATTTGTGATGTATGTGTAAAGTTGCTCAACATTTTGAGCAGGGGCGGCCTTAGGAATCTGGAGGCCTGTTTCAAGACCAAATATGAGGCTGCCATATACCTACATAATTATTTTGTTGAAACAGCCGTATCGATACAAAAAGTTTGACTGTTCAATATCACACGCAGACATTACTCTCGACAATTAGCAACAACACCTCCTCTCCTCATCCTGCCGTCCCTTCACAATTAAAGTGTCTCCCCTTTACCTCCCACTGATGCACATTTTACCCAGGTTATTAACATAAAATAGGTGTAACTTAACATTGTGGGAGAGAGCAAGGCAGTGAGTGAGCAAGATAGAGGGCCAAGAGTGGTGGGGGTTGACTGACGTCTGACATTCAGTTGGAGCTTGGAGGCCCCCCTGAGGGTGGAGGCCCGTTTCAATTGAAACTGGTGAAACATATAGCTAAGGCCTCCTATGATTTTGAGTAGGTGCGTCAAAAACACTTTACTTTACTGCTGCATTGATTCATCAATAGGGCTGGGGTGTCCTGTGACTCAGTACGAAAATACACTGCATGGATGCACCTGGGACGTATCCTCAGTGATGTATAACAAGGTCATCGGGGGTTTCAGGTCTCGCGAACATCATACACCTCACTCGGGTGACCCAGCCGGGGTGATCAAGTCCCGACTAGCTACACTCGATGAGACCCACTAGGGAAAGACCAGGGCCACACAATCCGTTGGAACCACTCCGGAACTACTCTGCCGGGACTGGGAGGCACAATTCTGGCATGTGGAGAGACTCTGTGGGTTGACTCCTGGTCCTCCTACGTCTCACCAGGTCCACTCCCGCTCTCACCAGGAGTACAGCCAAGACCTGTGCGTTGCACCAGACTCCCAGCACCAGACACTTCAAGTAAGTATAAGTAAGTACATTATATTTATAGAGCACATTTCACAGACATCGTAGTCACAAAGTGCTTCACAACAATAAAAGCGAGTGTCTCGCTAGTCACCTCTCTCCTAGTTTTGCATTGCCAGACTGTTGCTTCTCGGAAATACAGTCTGGAGCAACAGAATCTCTGATCATGAGTTAGTGATACTTTACAGTCGCGCAAAGTTATCAAAATAGAAATAGAAATCATCTAAGCATGTATAGCTTGCTCCTTAGCAGAAATGGAAATAAACAAATAAATAATGTAAAGACATTTTAGAATAACGGAAATGGCAGCTTCCTTAGGCTACTCGGATTTCGGGAGGTGTAGTTCCAGACGCTATATACTGTAGCATTCGGAGATTGTGAAATAGTTGTCTGGATACGCGAGACTACCCTTCTCCCTGCCCTCAGTTTCCTATCTCTACACTGTGTAGATAAAAAGAGAAACAATATGTCAATAACAATAAAACATAACACTTAATCGTTAATCTTCTGCAGCTGCACTGTCTTTACCTGCATCTCCATTACACACATTATACCTTGAAGCCTCCCCAACCCCCCCTGCCTCATCCCTTCACTCTTCCAGTGGACATTGGACTCAGAAATGAGCTGGCAGACAGTGGTCGCTTTGAGGTGGTTGAGACCTGAGTGGAGCCTATACAGGTCCTCTCCATGCCCGGCCCAACAGCAGTACGTGTGTCTGGCGATGGGTACTGGCTGGGTCCCAGGTCCTCGCTCGCGTTCAGTCCAGACATCTGAGAATGCAGTTAAAGGCAAACGGTGTCACCTCGGGATAAGCTAGCTGGAGTCAGCTGCACATTTTCCGAGGCCTTCACTCCACTTGCACCTGTATAATGCTACATCGCTGTCTCATTTCCACTCGTTCAACACCTCGTTTATAAGTGACAGGGCCGGCTTCTATATTTGCAGTTGTTTTAACCACTTAAAACCCATATGCACTTAATTGACCCAGAGTACCTCAGAGGTCTATACTTGGCCCACTCCTGTTTTCCCTCTACACTCACAATCTATACATACTGTGTGTGTGTGTGTGTGTGTGTGTGTGTGTGTGTGTGTGTGTGTGTGTTAGATTTTGATGGTCTACTTCTGTGACGTATCAAGCCCACAGAAGTGGAATAGTAAAAAGTTGATCGGTGTCCCAGTGGGCTCTGTACTTGGTCTGCTCCTTTTCCCTCTCTACATCAAATCTCTTTGTCAAAATTTGCAGTTCACTACGCGTCGACACAACACATTGTACGCGATTGGCTATTTCCGCCAAAGCTTAAACCCAGAATAGGTCTACAGTAGGTATACAGTATGAGAGGGTTCAAAGGCTGAATACTTTACGGACATTACAGACACTGTGCTGTTTTGTGCATTCGTACAGTAACGTGCCACAGCTAGCGGACTGAGGAAGAGGAGGGCCCTGCGTCCTGAGAGTGAAGGATATGTCTGCCTGTGGGAGGGCAGAAATGTGCACTGAGAGGCAGAAGTGTCCAAATGTGACCCCTCAGCAGACCCAGCTGACTCGAAGGGCTGTCTAATTGACTGTCTGCTTCTCCCCTGCCTCACTCCGTCCTCCCACAGTCCCTCTGGATGCCCATCAGATGGATGGTGGGAATTTGCCCCTAATCAAGATCCATTCACCGCTAATGAGAAAACGCTTAATGACCAAGTGATCTGTGTGTGTGTGTGTGTGTGTGTGTGTGTGTGTGTGTGTGTGTGTGTGTGTGTGTGTGCATGCGTGCAGGCGTGCGTGCGTGCGTGGGTGCGTGGGTGCTTGCGTGCTTGCGTGCGTGCGTCGGCTATAGCTTTACTGGATAATGAAATGCTGTTAAAAAATACATAACTTTCGGAAAAGATGATTACCTCCTGGAATACCAGAAATCAAAATGTGCGTGTCCATATCTGCTCAGCGCAGCACCTGTCAATAAGGATGAGGAGCAGCAACAGAATGATCGCAGTGATGTGCAACTGCAGAACGGTAGAACTGCTCCTTGGGAGAGCAGTTAGTTTAGCACAAAAAAGGAAGCCAAGAAAACTGAAACTAAAAATGTAATGGTTTTCAAGCAACAAATGTGACCAGATGCATCTCATTTCTAAGGGGCGTCCTCCTATATCCAGCTTTTAGTGTATGTTCACAAACATTGTCCTACACAAACATTAAATTCCCATTGAATTTTACGTCAGTGTCTGAGCAAGTAAAGGCCCTATTATGTTGTGCCATGCAGGGGCACTTTTTCCTCAATTTGGGGATTTAGTATTGTGTAAGAGGCGTTCCCCCGTTAACTGGGCTATCTTATGCCACCGCCTAAATCCTTAAAACACCTCAGCTAACCATTACATTATGCAAAGGTGTGGTTTGGGCGTTACGGAACTTAAACCAATCAGTGTGCCAGGTGCCATTGCCTTTAAGAGATCCATTATCCATAATCCATTATGCCCTGCAGTGAGCCTTATGGAAGAGCCAACGCATGCTCTGTGGTGCCTTGGAAGTTGGAATACATTTATATCAGATACAGAGGGTTGTTTTGTGTGTCCGGTATCTGACTATCTGCCATCGACCAACACAGCCTCACTTGTGCTGCTCCCACCACATTGGAAATGACACCCAGGCCATATAGCCTTTAATTGCATTATAATAAAAACACATTTGGTTGACACAAGTATCAGCTATACGTGTTATTGATTATGGGGAATTTTACATTATTTGAATCCATTCAATATTTGCTGCGTAATGGGGTGATGAGGTGATGAAACTGAAGGAGGGAATCGTGCACAATGCTCCTATAATAACTTATTTGACTAGACAATAAACACATAAAACGTAGCCTACGTTAATTGTCGGGAAGTGACACCACCAAAATACGTAGGCTACATTAATTCAGTTGTATAAATGTGTTTGATCCGATCTAGTGGAAAGGCTACTCACATTAGCTTCGGATGGCTATCTGTTGATAGCCTTAAGACTGGATTGCGCCATCTTGATCGCGCATGCACACACGTGTGCGCGCAAGCTTTGAGTCGCTTTAGACTCCAAAGCCCCCTCCCAGGCGGCATTTCTGGTCAAAACAACGCTTATTGCACGGAGCATAGCGACTACACATACACCATTCATTCCGTGAATTACGCTTTCCACGTAATTCACGGAAAGTGTTTAATACTTGTGGGTAAGGCATGGGATACGCCCATAATGTCTATTTTACGTCACGATGATGTACGATAAGAGCAATATACATTAGGATTGCCAATGGGTGAGATGAAAATGAAAGTAATGTCAAGTCTACATTGTAGTGTAACCAAAACGAGAATGAAACAAAACATAACGAAAGAAGTAGCCTACAGTAAGTTTGTTTGTGTGGGTGAATGGGTTTGTGGCAAAGGTCTGGGCCACAACGGTATGACTCCCTGATCTCAATCTCCCCCCATTTTTTTCCACTGCAACAATCCTTATCTCATTGCCAGCAGATTCCTTTAAATCTGTTCAAAAATGGAAACAAGAAAGACCGTCTTTGACCAGAACCTAAGTAGACCCTCAGGATTCCCCGCTTCCTCCTCCTCTCGAGTCTACTCCTTATTCCCATGACAGCAGAGAAACTAGACACCCATTAAAAAGACCCCGGACGAGCGTTTGCCAGTCTCCGATACCTCTTTAAGAGAGGCAGAGGATGGTGCTTTTTAAATGGACCCCTTTTCCTTTGGCTGATTGCATGTCATCTCTGGAGCAGATTAGACAACGGGATCGGCGGTGGAGCTGCGTGCTCCCTCCTGCCACAGGAGAGAGAGAGAGAGAGACGGTTGAGAGGAGTCATCCATCATCACCCTCCAGTCCTCCACTATAGGGACCAGTGGCTGTAATGACTGGCTAACTGAGGCTCTTACACCATGGGTGTATCCGAGGCCATATACCCAGGATAAGGAGCTGAGGGGTTAGAGTCAATTTGAGGGGTCCTGGGTTGGAGTTGTGGCATCAACGAGAGGCTCTGAAAGATGAAAGATAGACGACGACGATGATGATGTTCTACGAGGCTGGTGTGAACCTGGCTCGGTATATACCACAAAAGTGGGGTCCGGGGACCCCCAGGGGTCCTTGAGGGAGTTCCAGGGGGTCCCCAGCTAAATGATACTTTGGAACCAAATGGACCCTTATGGTGTCTGTAACTCTGAGAGTGTACAAATGGAAGTTAAATTAACATTGATTTTACAATATAAATTGGGGTTCCAGAGTTGCCATTAAACTGTCCGTAGACTAATGCATGTCAAACTGGGGGGGGTCCTTGAAATTATATGGGTTCAGAATCACTGCTATAGAGCCGTAAAGATCTTCTCTTATAGGGTCCGCAGGCTAATTTGTGTCATTTTGGGGGTCCTTGACATGAAAAAGTTTGCGAACCACTGACTTAAACCCTATACACATGAGTTGACCGGTAGGTTCCCCATGCCGGACTCCCTGCTATTATCGCAACAACAACACTATACATGTTGTGAGTTTGTAGATTGGATATTTACTGCCAAACGTTTGGCCCCAAAAATAGGGACGCTAGGGGTTCATGTGGTTATACGTTGGCGTTGGTCATTGGCTCTCTCCAGCACGGTGGCGCGTTAAGCAGAGAGCTGTTCAGACTTGGGACGGTGTACTGTTCCACTCCTCCAGGCGAGCGCGGGGCCAACAAGGGGGGAAGGGAAATAAGAGATTTATGTCCGTCAGTGACACACACTGCTCTAGGTCTCATGTTAATGGAAAATGAGATGTTTAAGAGTCTGGAGGAGAAATACAGCTCTCCTTAAATCCTCTGCTGTCAGCCTACGTAACAGCATTATAAGCATAGCCCAGCATGTTAATGCCATTAATGACAGTAATATGTCACATTTTGAGCGTGGTTTTTATCCTGCCCTGTTTTCTCTGTGTTCCAATAACGTCTCGAAGCATATTGTGAATGCAGCTTACATAGAGCTCTATGAATGGCTACGTCAGGCTGCCAGGGATGCACATGGATTAGAGAGAATCTTCCAGTGACCTCAAGATGCCTATGAAATGAGAGGGAAAAAGTATTTCTATGACTGTGAGCTGATTAGTATTCAAACAGAAAGTCACACACAATGGACACCCAGTATATATGACCATGCTCCCTCCACCCATACAGTGAAGGCACTGCCAGTGAAATGCCATTCACAATGCTTTACCTTGGGGGCCTGTGGGAAAATGACTGGGGTCATAATCATGTAATCTTTTCCAAACAAGGAAGGTTCACTCCATGGCTCTCCAGCCATCACAGCCAGCCTTTGTCTGGCCAATCTGACATTCCCCATAATGCCCACATGCCTCGGATGCCTTCCTTCTTCCTTGTTTCTTCAATTCTGTGACTTGTTTACTTTCTAAAAAGGCTTTCTCTGCCCTCGTTTCTCTGCCCCACGGCCCACGTCTCCGTAGGAGAGGAATGGAGCTCGGCGTATATAACGTCTTGCAGTTCCCGGTCTGAACTGAGGCCTGTTGAATCATAAATAAATATACGTACATCGTCACACAACCGTTCCCTGCATGTCCAACCACAGAGAGGTTGGAAACATCTCAGTCGCTTGACAGGTCACTTGGTTAACCAAATTAATGAGGAGGTTTGTGTTAAAATGATCGCTATAAAACTATGGAATCTTAATTTAGCTCTGAAAGTGTACAGTGTTAATTTAAAGATGCAGTGCCATGATTTTTTTCCACCCTAAAACATGATCATCATCTTATTGTTATATAAGGAGGAAGACGTTTTTCAAAAAAGTGTACAGTATTTGTTAAAATGTCGTTTTTATGTGGGCACCCATGTGGGTGGTGATGGGTGGTGATCCACCTGAACTTAAGCCGCACCCACAGCTGTAGTTGTATGATAAAGGGGGATGGGTTAGGGGAGGGGCTGATAATGTGATGTCACTATATTACTGTTTTTTTTCATTGGCACGTTTGACTGTCAAGGGTTCAGCCTCCAGGAAGAAACCCTAAATACAAAGGGAAGACATCATTGCACATAAAAACGACTCCAGGGTGTCTAATCATACACAATCATAGACAAATGAAAAACAGGAAAAATACAAAAATTGTGGCACTCCATCTTGAACTATGTACACCCTTACCATCCATAATGGTGACAAATATCATGTACACTTTTAGTTACAAATGGATACATTTCCACTGACGATTTTATAGTTTGCTTATAGTGTTTTAACTTTTGTCTTTAAATATTTACGAGTTAGGGTCAGGTTGTGATCAGATGTGCTGTCTCAACATTAACATAACATAAGAACGAATACAAAGGCCGATGCCAATTTAAACGTGCCTTTCTACTGACCCATGAATGGCGCTGTGTCATATCAAGGCCAACCCTTACATCACCACCACCATCATCATCAAACGTGCAGTGAAGCACCAAGTGATGGTTATCACCGGACATCCCTACTTAACCAACCCCCCAATCCCGACCCGACCTCATCAACCAACAAACCATCTAAAGCAACAATAGGGGCAGATAAAAACAAACCCTATGTACACCGCCGCAGCCTGCCTTTTCTTCCTCCTGGGGCAGCGTGAAACCCCAATGCACGGCCGCAACTTTCCGTGTCAGAGATTGTGGCATGAGGATCTCATCCAGGAAAGGATGAGTATTCTCTTAGCTAATCCTAGTTCTGTGGTGCAATGAGCCTCTCTCTGTGGCAGAGGAGGGGAGGGCGGGGGCAGAGGGGTATTGTCACGAAGGCAAACACTGGAACAAGCTGCAGCTAAAATGTGAATGGGCATCATGATGCTTAGAGGATTATGCTTAAACGTGCATTTTAAAACTGTGTTTAATATTTAATATCACATTGTTTATGTCCCTCAAACACAGTCATTTCAGTTTTAGCTGCAGTAACGAAATGTCCTGATGTGGTGGGGCGCTGTGTATGCAAATTAAATTCGTATTATTACTATGATTATTATTAAATTATTTCATTTATTTAACTCTGCGAGTGTACAATTGGAAGCAAATGGACCACAAACTCACCACTTAATCCCTAAACTAAAAAAATAAATAAATCTACAATGCAACATGACGTGAGCTTGTTTTTCGAACGTAGTTTTCGAAAAACATTTAAAATTATTTGAAAAATGTTTGTCTATAATGATAATCCCACAATTGGGTTAAGTGGTTACGCTGGGTCCATTTGGTTCCATTCGTACACTCCCAGATTTAAGTTAGAAACACTGAGGATTTTATTGTGAGCTAATTCATTTTAAGTCGGCCGTTTTCATATCTTACCGCACTCGCGCGTTTGTTTGCTCAAAGATTTCCACACTGGACCGTTTTTAGTTATTCGATCCATGAAGTGGAACAATGTTCTTCAGATGGTATTTAGTAAGTGATTTGTAACATTATAGCGTACAGATTATGCTGTTTGTACAGCACACAAGGCCTCTGTATTAAATCTCCTCAAACATAACAGCCCATATCATGTCTTCGCCGCCTGGCACTCCTCAGAGATATGCTCCCCCCCACTCTATCTGGCCTGGACCAGGCCCAAAATCCTCTGGCAAACCCAAATTTGTGTAACAGGATCTGGACCTTGAGACGCACGCCTGCCACAACAAATTGGCCTCATGTAGAGAGGGAGAGAAAGAGGGACATGGAGGGGGGCTAGTGAAGATGTAAGCTAACAGAGGGAGGTAATCTTAGAGCCTTCGTGGCCTGGAGAGGCCGGGCCCCCTGATGCTCAGCATTTGGCCCCAAGCCCAAATCCGAGCCTTGTGTAGACAAACATCATGTCTTTTTCGATTATACACACTCCTCTCTGGGCAGTGCATTTGGGAGGATGGCTGGCTTCTCTGTGAGACATGACACTGTAAGAGGACTTTATTCATCTTTGACTGAAGGAATGAATTATTTCTCTTGCCCGAGTTAGACGGAATTAAACCTCAGAAGAAATGTATATACTCAAAGTTTGGAAATGTAGTTAATGGCTGAATTGTGTTCAATTGATGTTGCATCTTCCTCTCCATATGGTGATGTTTCTATTCTTGACTCCTACAAGCTCGCTTGTACGTATAGGTATGCTATTTTCAACGAATGTGCACCTGTTTTTGCCAAATGTTTCATGTGGTTAATTAAGGTTAATGTGCCTTTTTTTATGTCAGTGCTATCTACAACACATTGGGTGAATATATTTTCCTGTCAAGGTGTGTGAGAGGTGTTTATGATCAGCATGTTTAGGACACCTCGAGCCAAGCTGAATATTCTTGGGCTGAAGTTAGAGTGGGCAAATATCATTCTGCCAAGTCGTAAATATTTGAACTGACTGTTGACTACACACTCACACATGAGGGCCAGTATTCCTTTTCTACATCTTTTTCCTGTTTCTGCCCGGCAGCGGGTGTCAAGTATGAGATGTATGTGTTCCAGTGGCGGGTGTAGTAGCATGTCTGGTTGCAAATTTAATGCGTTTCCCTGTAAAGCAGAGCTTTCTCTTGTCTCACATCCAACGGCCATCCACTGCCACCGTATAATGTTTTCATTTCCCTGGCTATATGTTTTCTCCTCAATGAAGGTGTGAATGAAATCACTTGTCCACCTTCCAGAGAAATTACAGCATCACGGAGTACTGCCATGGCGCCATGCAAGCCTTGATTTTTGTCTTCATATTTCTTGAT
Organism: Protomyctophum parallelum; assembly: GCF_964188405.1. Classification (NCBI taxonomy): domain Eukaryota; kingdom Metazoa; phylum Chordata; class Actinopteri; order Myctophiformes; family Myctophidae; genus Protomyctophum; species Protomyctophum parallelum. The sequence goes on along the minus strand of NC_139699.1, from coordinate 49,292,136 downwards.
TCCTCTTGCTTTGGTCTTGTTTATATTTTTATTTCAAACGTTTCTTTGATTATTTTGTAGTTTTAATAGAGCGTCGCAGTCCCGCCCGCTTTCATGACGACGCCAGGCCCAGGAAATGAATCCCAATGCATTTTCCCCATAGACATTTAAAAAAGTATTTATTTAAAGACCTTTTAAGCGTCGTACGAAGCCAACTCGAGTTGTGACAATTCATGACAACAAACACAATATTTTGGACCAAACAAATAATTACAAAGAAGAAAAACAACGAAAAATTGTGTTTATTGTCATGATTTGTCACGACAAGAGTTGGCTTTGTCCGCGGCGTAAACGTCTTTAAATAAATACTTTCTGAAAAGTCTATGAGGAAAATGAACGGGGATTTATTTTCCGGGTCTCTCGAGGGGGCGGGACTGCGACGCTCTATAGGCACGCAGCTTTCTTTTCCATCTAATGTTTTTGGGGACCAAAACTGAAAATTGAGAAGGAATGAATAGTGGAGCTGCATGGAAAAATATACTCTCGGTATAGTAGGTTATTCTCTAACCGTGGTCCCTTTTCCCCCTCTACCAAATGTACTTGCTGAAAATAGCTGATATACAAACTGGTAAATTGCATGCTATTTTGCATGCCCAGAATAATCCAGATATCCAGCTATCAATCCACCTACTGTATGCCTTATATCTGTATATCAATCACCTTCTGAACGCATGCACAATCCCAAGGTCTATTCAGAAATACATCATGTCTGTCACATTAATTGTGTTGGTCTTTGCACCATTATAATTCCAGAATGTCAACCAATCTGAATTAACTGAAATATTGTATGCTTAATACTGTAAGCAATATAGATTTATTTTACGTTGCCTTTGCAACGCACAAACACTGAAGACAATGGAAGACAATGTATGTAGTATGTATACTGTATACATTATCTAAAAAAAGAAATCACAAGGAACTGTAAAATCATCATTATCAAGTAGAATCATAAGTACTGTCATGCAGTCACATTGACTTGAGTTGGATTACAGAAAGTGTTCTTGTTCAACTCTCTATGAAGTGGCTCATCATAATGTTACAGCCAGGCAGAAACCTCACGCTATCTACGTTATTTCAACCGTTTACAGTATGTTTTCTACATAAATTAAAGGTAGTGGGTAAGATGATTATGTTTTGGTTAAAACAAAAATGTTTTGTTAAAAGGTTAAAGCACTATATGGAACTCATTGTTATAGAGTCATTGAATAAGATGTCCATAATTCCATGCTGCATTGATGTGGTACCATCCATAGGAGACATAACAGACAACGTTCATCAAAATAACAATTCTTCTACATTCTCTAATTGTGTAGACTTCTTGTAAATTAAGTAATGGAGATGTTTAACAATAATGTAACTCCTGAGAGCATAACATGAAACAAACCATTTCTGGTCTGACTTTGCTCCGGTGAGTTCCAACTTCTAGTGTGTTTTCATTTCAACCACAACGCCAACTTGGAAGCAATTCTTCTGCAGACTGTTTAACCTCTCAAGAACACGTTGAGTTTGATTGCCTGCCTGACCCAGACTAAAATACTCCTTATCAAGGTGCAGATATCTCGTGTTTCAACTACTCACTATATATAGCCAGGAAAAAGGTTAAATCATTGTTACCCTGCCTGCAGTAATGTGTTAAAGTGTACTGTAAACACCTGTGTGCGTGCGTGCGTGCGTGTGTTGGGTCACAATGATCAGAGGTCAAGGTCCCAAACCAAAATTGCATAATAAGTCTTTTTTATAAATAAGTCGATTTATTTTGTAAAAATAGCACATATTACTAATATTACTCAGGATTTGTTGATTACTGTTTGAAAACATTTCATTAAAAAGGTCAAGAGAGATTGCTGCTTTATTTTATCGCCTTTTAGGCTGATTGGTGACTCCTCTTCTTCCTTCCAATAATGTTATTTTGAAGTGTGAAAAAAGAAGAATGTATGCGTTTTATTCATGAACTTATTCATGAACACAATTTTAATATGTATACTGTTTTTGAATCTGGCGTAGAGGATTTATCCTGTGCCGGAAACCATTTTAATAAACTTCAATAGACAATAAACTTCAATAAAACAATTGGATTCAGTTCTAAAAGAAGCTGACTAAACATATTGTGTTGTTGTTGTACACCCCTTTTGTTTGCGGGTGGGGGGGAAAGTAATATGTGATATATTACTCTTGATTCCAAGTAATAAGTAAAGTAATATAACATTCTTTTTTTAAGGAGTTCGACAAACTCGTTCCACACCCCCACAGGGAGTGCAGTGCCTGGTGTCGAGTCTGTCGGATAGCCGGTTGTCCAGAACCAGCACAAAAGCCTCTGACCGGGCTTGGGTCCTGATCATCCCTATATCTCCATATATGGAGCTGGCCTGTTCTGACATAACAATGTTGTTGATCTGTATAGACTCCATATTTGGGCAGGCCTGACAAAGAACTCCATATGGGCACAGACATAACTGCATGGGTGGGACATGCAGTTCCAACTTGCATCGTTCCATGTAGGCCATCTAGGGCAGGGGTTCTCAGCCTGGGGGGGGGGACAGATTTTCATAAGAAAAGTCATTTGTCACAGTCCGGTTCAAAATGACATTACCGGCCATATCTCAGGATATACAACCCTCATATGCTCTACTTGAGACTTTTGTTGACTGTGATGTCGTCAGGCTTATCTTATATTTGACCGGGGAAACAACTGCTTAACCGACTGCACACCTGGACCTGGATTCTCAATTCTGTGAGTCACAGATATAGGGAAGGGAAATTCAGTTTCATGTGGTCATGATGAGCTCGGCATGAGCGCTCTGTGGGGAGCTGTTAGGGGTTGAGTATCTTGCTCGGGGGACACTTCACCGCATAATTCTAAACTACGTCCCGCCCCGCCTGCCTTTGATTGACCTACCGACACTGCCCGTCTTACCAGACCTCCGAGGTGGATAGCTATGGTGGACATGGTGGATAGTCTGGTGACACCGACGTGAGGTTACTCTGCAGCCTCATAACTTGTAACTTTTATTATTGTGGAAGAGGCAAACTAATATTGTTTATGCCGTTTGCTTTGATTGAATAATTGATTAAACACGTACTGTACGCCGTAATATGATTTGATTTGGGTGTGTTCTAAATGAAGTGTTTGTGTTGATTATCGTGTATTCATCTAATTATAGCAAACTAATACTATTATACTAAAAAGGATAAAGACGAAGGGAATGAGATACCTTTTTCCAGTACAATAATGTTTCAAGTTTACACATACAAATAAATGACATTATGAGATTTCACCAGAGACCCGATGGAGACCAGAGGCAGGCGGGGCGTTACCATGGGCTGGTCCTTGTCTATTGGCGGACGATGTTTAGAATCATGCCACTTCAACACGTATGACATGGACATGGGCCAGGGAGGTGAACTGGTGGTGAGCCTCTCTCTGGTCACCCACTGAGACGCGTCGGCCACCCATGATAAACTCACATCATACAGAGAGAAATATGATGTTAAGTTGGGGCACAGACAAACTCTTGGAGATCCACTGGAGACTCATGTGCTACTCATGTGCTATAGCAGCAAACAGAGAGAAAGAGAGAGAGAGAGAGAACAAATCACTCTCGTATTTGACAGCATTGTTTAATCATTTGTGCCAGCGAGCATTCCAACTGGGCAATATTCCAGCCAAATGAGACAGAACATATTCCAAACCGCGCACACGCAGGCAGACAGACACACACACACACACACACACACACACACACAGTTTGCACGGTACAAAATGTCTGTGTATGTTAAAGCAATGTGCATGCATGGATGCACGTAAGACCACTCTCACGTTCCAGAGTCTGCAAATGATGTCCACAGATTTACACTCAACAAGGAGCACTAGTTATCCACCGCTTTCTGCCTTGCCATAAATATTCCATTAGGTTTTGCAATCAGTGTTGATTTCGTCGACTAATAGTAGGCCTATGGGAAAAAGAATTGTCGACTACCTTTTTTCACGGACGAAAACTAAATGGAAACTAAATGAAAACTATAAGCTATTTTGACTAAAACTAAGACTAAATATATTGACAATTTCGGCAACAAATAAAAACTAGACTAAAAGGAAGGGACTAGGAAGGGACTATAGTGGACAACAGATCCAGTATAAGTCCTTTGAAAATAGTCGATTTACAAGCTTGTAGAACGGCTATTTTCAGCAAGTATAAAATCAGCCATTACGACGGCAACAAGGCCCGCCAAGATACATTTTAGTCGACTAAAACATTCCCGGTGACTAAAATGTGACTAAAACTAAATGAAGTTCCATTCCAAAGACTATATGACTAAAAATAAAATGTGCTGTCAAAATCAACAGCGTTTGCAATACTGCTGTTCTCGATCCCTGAGACAGATATCAATCTCAAATCTCTCTGTGTATTTTCAAAAGGCACTTGTGCAAAGCTAAATGTGTTTCATTGTGTATGCTTGAACACTGCAAGGTGCAGGTTCTCGCTCGCCACAGGCTGCAAAGCGCAAAGAAACGTCGGCTCCGTGGATGCAGCCGTCTCTGTAAGATTAACCCTTTCCGTTCGTTCCCCTGCAAGGTCCAGGCTTCCAAGTCCTCCCTACTCGTGTTGAAGGAGGTTTTATATGCACTTTGTTTGGCCTCTTTCCAGAGCACAATGGGTTAACGCAGAGACTTCCTGCCTTGGCAATGATCCCAGGCTAGGACATGCCTCTGCACGCAGAGGTGCAGGCTGGGAAACATCTGTGTGGCAGCATCCACGCGCATGCACGCACACGCGCACACACACACGCACGCACACACCCACACACACACACACACACACACACACACACACACACACACACTCACACACACACACACACACACACACACACACACCTTTAAATACACAGTACATATACCCCATACATGCGAGACACCCACACAGCTCCACTTTCTCATCTGCCTTCTATCATATTACGAGATGTGAAGAGATTGTGGCGCAATTCACGTGACTCATCAATTTAAATGGAATCTGCATGCACGCATGCACAGCCCCAGAGTCCTCCTTCTTAGACAGCCATTTGTCAAGCCACGCGATACGAGAAACTACAGGAGCTATATACTCTCTTAATGCAAATGCAATATGTTGAATTCAACAGTCCTCTATGACAGTATGACAGCCTCCCCATTGTACTGGATGAAACACATCTGAGGAGTGGAGTGGGCCAGTTTACTCCGTCTCCAGTTACTGCTGAAAAGCACTATATTTTGCTTCAGAAGAACACACTTTTCTGTTATGTTTTTGGCAATGCAAAGCTCTGTCTGTCTGTCTGTCTGTCTGTCTGTCTGTCTGCACGGAATCGATTACTTTGATTGGCTAATGTATGCTGATCATCATCATCATGGGTGCAGTAAAGGCACCGCTCACTTTTAATACCCCTGGGAAACCTGGGGAATGACGTAATTGAACACCAAATATAACCCATTTCCATGTGCATCAGTTATCTTTTCTGAAACGTTGCAACGTGTTCAAGCCCAGCTAGCCAGCATCTCACATCAACAACTAGTTTTTCCTATAGTTGCTATGATAGTGCTATCTACAGTATAAATCCATAGTGTGTGTAGGTTGCATGCAAGTGATCATTATGTGTTCAGAGACACAGCATGTAGAGACCACTGTGTGTAGATCTTTTATCTCCTATAGCTGTGTCACTGCTGGAGCTGCAGTCATGGCCTGGACGCTAACCAACGCAACTGTACCATGTACACACTGCAGTATACAAGTGTGTGTGTGTGTGTGTGTGTGTGTGTGTGTGTGTGTGTGTGTGTGTGTGTGTGTGTGTGTGTGTGTGTGTGTGTGTGTGTGTGTGTGTGTGTGTGCATGCGTGCGTGCGCGCGTATAATGACTTCAATTGAACAGTTATTTCCAATACTAACTGTACTGATCCTTATCTGTATGAGAGATGGAGCTCACGCTCTCTCTCATTCAGGGTCCCAGTTTGAATGAAGTGTTGCATGGTGCGTGTTTATTTAAGGCCCGCTATGCCAGACATGTGGTATGCCACACTATACAACAGAACACAGTGCCCTGAAGCAGTGGAGAGTAAATGAAAATCACAACACTTCAAAAACAGAACAGAGAAACAGCTGTTTCTTAATAAGCCTTGATGTTAAAAAAAATACTAATAATAAGGGGTTAGTGCTGGGCTGCATAAGTACAGTGGATTTGAGATGATAAGCATTATAAGATAAGCACTGTATTACTATTTACTTGATGTAATTTAAAGGAGTTTCATCTTTTAGGTTGTTGTTAGATAATGTAAAAGATGATAAAAGAAGATACCGTACATTTATTATTTGTAGGCTACTGCTTTCTTTCGTTTTAGTGATTTTTGGGGGGGCCAGGGCATTCGAGTAAGTGGCTAAACATGTTTTTACAACATGCTACGGCGATTTCTTTATTTTTAATTACTATAGTCTTTCTAGACCCCTGGAAATTACATCTGGCCTCAAAAGATCACGGGAGCTATTGAATGTGAAGGAGGAGGTGACAAACGATTGAGCCCCTGACACAGTATTATATGGGAGCCCCCTAGTACCTCCCTCTTTACAATCCTGTGATCTTTTCTGGCCTGGGGTCTAGTAGGACTATAGTAAATAAAACTAAACTAAAAAAGGAATATATTTTTTTATAAATACAAAAATACATAATAGCCTACACATTTAGCCACTTGCTTGAATACCCCCCCCCCCCCCCCTGTAAAAGAAAACAATAAAAAACACGAAACTTTACGAAAGTAAATATTTTACTTTCTCTAATAACTTAAAAACATGAACCTTGGTTCTCCCTCTCTCTCTCTCTGCAGTCTGAGTTGTGCTGCATGTTGAACTGTGCCCAGGGGGAAGTTGGGTAGCTGCATTTACTAGCCTGACCATGCCACTCTATACCCGCTCATCTCCTGTAACAGGCGTGTCTATACAGTATACTATACCTGTCTGTCTGGCGGAGTCAATTCTTTCTTTGTTCTCATCCCCCATTATTCTGTTACTCTTCCAGGAAAGGTATACGCCTTCCACTACCAGTAAACCACCTTGTACAGATGTCACCCCCCCCCCCCCCCCCATCCATTCACCCATACAGTAGCTGCAAGTTATCACCTACTGTACAACACATGAAGTTAGCCCATTTCAGCTAAAGTGCAAGAAAACATGTTTCATTCCATTGCGCAGCATCAACCGCTGATCTACAACATGAGCAGGGACGTGCACACATAGACATCAAAGGGGGCTTCAGCCCCTGCCCAGCTTTTACCCGTCTGCAAAACAACTGCCCTCTCCAGACCACGAATGCAGCATTTACTATAGGTGAAAGAAATGCAAATACCCTCCTCTCCTTTACATGCCATGCTGGAAGGAAGCATTCAGGAGAATTGCTTTTTCTCCGAAGTCTCCTGAACTTGACAACAGCATTTTGCGGTTGCGCCCCGAAAATAGCTATTTTCGCTATTTTTGTCCAAAAGTAACCTGACTCTGCCAGATGGGGGCGGTATTGGGTAACCATGTTCCCCAACACCCATCTGGAATCTCTCAGGGAGTTGAGCTAACACCGAACCGCTCCGTGGTTCGAACCAATCAGCGTGAGCTAAGGGCGGGATATGTGCGAAACCGGATGTGAAGCTATATAGACACGTCAATATGATTGGTTGTGTTTGCACGCCCACACGGTGATAGACAGACGGTCCCATCCAATCATCTACCAAGTATCTTGAAAAAAAGGAACAGCCCTGTCATCGAATTTGCTTCCGAGATCCCAGATCCCAATAAGCTGTGAAACAAATTTGTGTAGCAAGCTTCTTGGATCTGGCAGCGTCAGGTTAGTCCAAAAGTGCCCTCTTACAGGATTTCAGCCCCTGCCTCTCTAACGCTCTCTGCACGTCCCTGAACCAAAGACGTAAATGTCGGGTCAGGGTATAGAGTCCATTGCTATAGGCTACATAGCACGGAGGAAGTCTGAATAGAACCATGCTTAGGGTTTGGGGTTATGTATATAGGCCAGAAATGAGGACGATATTGACAACTGATTATGTGGTGTTCCTGCCATCCTGGACAACGGTATAGGAGGTCCTTCCATGCACACCATGAATTAGGCCCAGGAGAATCCATTTAGGCGATAGTTGATACTTACATAGGCCCTATGGACACGAATAAGGTGGATCCCTGAACCCCCCCTAAAGATAACAGACTTAGGCAGTTCAAGACAGACTGACGAGAGGCCACACAGCGCAGAACACAACAGTCGCAGCCGTAATGTGGACTTTGCTCTTTCAAGAGGGCACTTCAGTTCAGCGAATAGCGTCAGCTCCATGTAGTTAGATGCAGTTATACCTTAGCCTGGGTTGATTCACTGCGTTCTGCGGATCTGAAAATGTCACTGCGCTGCTCAGTCTGGACAGTCTCCTATTCTCCACAGGTAGGCGGGCCATAGAAAGGTTGAAATGGAGCCGTGGCTTCTGATTGGTCTGTGGTGCCGGTTGAGGAGAAACACCAGTTTGACGTTGTATCAATGTGCACTGTGCAGCTATACTGCTGTTGTCCTGCAACGTCCCCTTATCATTCACTAAACTCACCCCACACAGACGTCTTTTTTTTGTACTACTGAATCTGACAGTGGACTACTGAATCGTTTACTTTTTACCATAGGTTTTTACTCTCAAGTCTTGAACGGAACAATTTTTTTCATCAGTGAGAAGCATGGACAGAGTGGTGCAGCAACAACGTGGCTACGTAACAGTTGACGTTATGAAATGCGAGTCGAGCAGCCTCTGTCCAGAGACTCCAGACTGACATTTTCAGATCCGCGGGACGCAGCGAATCAGGCTGGAACCCAGGCTAGTTATACCTGACCAGCGATGACGTTTAGCACGGTCAAATGAGACAACAGCAAAAGTACTGACACACATCAACGTCTGCAACGACAGAAAAGGCTAATTGATCTACTAGCCTACTATACAGCACAAGCATGGTGATTGATCGCCACAGCAATAACTACACAGGAAAAGGTTTTTGTGGGTACGGAGCATCTTAAACGGAGTTGACAGCGCAGACGAGAGCATACAGTAACAGCGGGGATCCCCCAGTGCCACAGGATGTGTCATATAGATGAAGAGAACGGTGTGATGTGATGTGACATCACACCCTGCTTTCCCCTTAATGAGCTGTATACCACATTGCACACAATTATCATACATGAAAGACATAAGAGTTATCTGCTACTGTACTCTGTACCGTACTGTACTTTCAGCAGATGTACAGTAAGGTAACCTCTCCTTAATCAATCAGAGTGTAATGTAGAGCAAGACCTTGACTCACACTTTAGGAGTATACCTTATATATGTTCTGCTCCATCGAGTTGACCTTGTCAATACCATGTAGCATCTGTATTAACCATTTTTTGTTATGAGACACGGAAATTGTGAATGACTTAAAATTGGCATTTTAGCATTTGAATCTTGCCCTGTGAGCTTCCTCTCTGTCTTGTACTCATTGCCCAGTAAAGTGTACAATAATGTCAACAACCCACACAGCGGTGGGATAAGCTCCCGGACCTTCCACACACCCCTCTTCACTCTAATTGAGGAGTGTAATTTGATGGCACTCGTAACAGAGTTAGAAAGCAATTAGTGTCATGGCCAGTCGGCACAAACGCTACAGAAAGCCCACCTGTAGGTCACTTTTTAATTTGGTGAAGTGCTGAGTGCTTAGCACAAGACTGTCTTTTTATATACTCAGTAGATGGTAAATCCTGTTAGCGATAACTCTGCAATCTCCGCCAGACCGCCATTGACCAATATCCATCTAATCCACTGGTTAGGAGCTCACCAAGCCACACAACAAATTATTAGGGTGTCATCTGCCCAGGGATTAAAACCCCAGACCCCTTCATGTAAAAAAAAAGAGGGAGAGGAGATGAAAGAGAAGGGAGGGGATGAGAGGAGAGAAGAATGGGGGGGGGGTGTTTAATTAAAGTGACTGATCCGTGCTGTTTGTTGAAGGACTAATTGTCTTTCCCCCTGAGGAGGCGGTTTCCTTCAAGGAGCCTCTCCAAATTACACTCCAGACGGTAAATCCTTGCTGGCCGTGAAGACTGCTGCACTAACTGGAGGGGGGAGAAGAAAAATAACAATCCAAAGAAATATGTTTGTTTCATAATAACAACAATGAGCGAGGAGGAGATTGTCTTTGTCCCCTTTTTTGTTTAATCGCGATGCAGCCCGTTCGCTCCCCAGTGTCTGTGTTTGTTCTAATTAGGCCAACGCTGTTGATCTTGTCAGACACACTGCGTTCGTCCCGATGGTGTCCCAGGGGAGTATGTTTAACGCGTAATCCCAAGGCCGGACGCTTGAACCAGAATGACCTTTGACCGTTCATTAAAACAGCTTTCCCTCGGCGTGCACCCCTGACCCCAGATTTTGGACCGTTGACTGTAACCATGCACTACACCTACAGCATCATTGGCTCAATGTAGCTCCATTACACAGCAATGCATAGACACATGTATGTCAGTCAGTGGACGATATGTCAGTGAGTATACACACAACACTATTTCATTCCCATAATTAAAATCTGCAACGCCTGCCAATTAAATTCTAGTGTCCCGGCCGGCATCAACTGGATCCTGTTCTGTCCCAATGATATCCTGAGTTACAATGCATGCTAAAGTGCACACACTAATGTGCACACACACACACACACACACACACACACACACACACACACACACACACACACACACACACACACACACACACACACACACACACACACACACACACACACACACGGCATGTACAAGTCAGTTTCGTCAGAGTTATGCCCGATTCATACTTGGTTTTAAGCGCCGTGTTGCACACCCATATAGCAGATCTACAAGTCCACAACGCATCGAAGCATGACACGTTGTGAGCTTGTAGATCGGTGCGCAACCAACTATAAATTGACCCTTTTAAGATCCCTGGGGAATGAAGACGACTGCGGAGGACAGGTCTGCTTTGAAACTGTCGCAATGCCCTTCAGTCTCTGTCTATAATTCCTCCTTTTGCAAACTCTGATTGACACAGGGTGACTTAAAGTGGAGCCATGGGCAATTTAGCTTGTTATCAAAAAGGCTCAGTAATGAAGAAGAATTATATGGGGAAAATGAAAGGGAATTATGGGCAATGAATGAGGAGGGATAGACTTTTAACTGTACAGAACTCAGAGGACTCAACCTCCGCTGTAAATCTCAGAGGGCTGAGACTTTGTCAGAGAAATTGCCTCACTACTGTACTTACAGGTCATTCAGGCAGAAACCCTGTATGACCATATTTCATCTTAAGCCTATTTTATACTTTGTGATATGACAGTGTCCTGCAAATGTATAGTGAAAATATCTACAAGCTCACGTTTTGTGACGTAAAATAAATACATACAAAGTTTTAATAATAATAGTGACGGTATAGGTCGCAGATTACTATGAAAACCTGCAAAACCTGTCCGTCCGTCACGCCTGGTGAAACGCTCCATATATGACCATCTCCATATATGAAGATCACAACACTGACCTCATCAAACCCTGGATATAGCCATATATGGAAAAGACTGGATCATCACCTAGATCTGCATATATTGAGCCGGCCAGCAACTCTACATCGGACCTCAAATCTGCCCTACAGTACCTGGAAACCTAACTGGGCCCCAACTGGGCTGGCCGTCTGGCCTATAATGTTACGCACTACCCAGCCCAAAAAACGGTAAAAAAAAGAAAAAGGTTTTGTTGAAAGTGGAAGTGAAATATTTAGACAGTATAGATCTCCAGAAGACAAAGCTTCAAGGAATGCTGTCAGATCATCTCCCTGCCCTGGAAGTTGTAACATTGCTTTTTCTGGCACAGATGTCAATGTGTTTGACACGCCCACATTTAGACGTGTGCGGCCCTAGGCCTCCTATTGGTTGACAAACATTTGTCACTAGGCAGTTCAGAACAAGTCAAGTTCCACTAACCCTGTCACAGCTCTCCACAGGCCTAACCTCTGGCCCCCGCTTAATCAAACAAAAGTGGGATACTAACCCCCAGACAATGACACTCACACATGTAGGAGACTGGTAGAATTGTGTGAATGTCCACTGGACTGACACATGGTGGAGTCTGAACATGACTGTGCAAAAATAGCATGCCCACTTCTTTTTTTCTTTGTTGCTTTTCACTGCCCTATCCTTTTGATTTACTTGACTGGCTTGAATTATAGGCCTACTAAGCTTTTGGATCTGAATTGAACTGTTTCATTACTAGTGCTTTTTATACTGTACACTATAAGTTTGTGTACCGAACAATTTTATTATGTCATCATCATGCATCATCACCCTAACACGCACGCACGCACACACAGTCCAGAAACCGATGTATTGCACCCAAGCTGCCCTTATGTTCGGCAGAGAACTGCGGACCCTGCAGTGGACCTCGCGTTTGGGGCACCGCCGGAACTGTAACTAGGAACCACGAGAAATACGGAAATAAATAGATAGCAATGAAAACGTTGAAATAATAGCGTGACACTGTGCAGTGTTGACACAAGCATTATGTAACACAAGTAGAATGCATAATCACATCCACTTGTTCCTATACTCTCCTACCTCGCCTGTAGGTCTGACTGTCTGTCTGTGAGTCTGTAGGCATTATGAGAGCGTACCTGTAGTTCTGGCTGTCTGTCTGTGAGTCTGTATAGGCATTATGCGAGTGTACCTGGCACCCTCACAACATTTCCAGCCTGGGATAATGCCTTTAACAGCCATGCTGTCGGCTGAATGGGACACAACAGGAACCACACATGCAGCCGTCACCAAAGCCCACTCCCACTGGGCCAGGGGTCTAGGTGATATATATTTTCTAATTTATGCAGTGATTCTTTCAATTTTTTCTGCCACAAGTTCTGGGAGCATTGGTGGTGGATTGACGGGAAGTATGGATGTTTTTGGTTGTTTGGGGACTACAGGGTTACAATATTCAGACGCAAAACACTCCCAACTATAGTGACAAAATGAACAGAACCCTGATCCAGCCTCAGCTCTATGTATGGAGTGGGAGCAGCACTCACAGATGGTGAACAAATGTTCTTTTGAGGCAGCGTTGCACAAGACTTGGTTCTTTCGAGGCCCGGGCCAGCCCAGCAGTGCGAGCTGGTCTCGGTTTTGCAGATGGTTTGAAAAACAGCCGCAAACAAACACCCTCGTGGCTTGTATTATCAACGCATGACGGAACATGATTGTTTGTTACTGAGCACTTGCCAAGCCATTCTACCTATTGGCTGCTATATTGATCAAAGCACTTTAAGAAATTCTCCAATACTCGTCATTTCAACTTTAATTCTGAATAATAATATCATTAAAGTCTGACTGCTGGCCACCTATTTCAGACCAATTTCATCTTATGTGACGAGGGAAACATTATTGCCTCGTAAATCTACAGTCTGTATAATTGGCGAGTCTAGCGACTATAAGGGAGCTACGTGCTAGGGCTAAAGCTATTCAACGTGCCACGTACAGATGAAATTAATGAAAACATTTAAGAAAGACTTCAGCGGGAACTAATGTTATTTCCATTACTTGTTGGATATTTCTGAACTACAAACCAGATTCTTGCTCACAGAATGGTGGCGCAGGCCATTAACACATAATTACGTAGTGTGAATGTGGCCTGTATGTAAGAAACATAAGCAGTTGGATGGCGTGATACTACTTAAATATATTATTTTAGTTTTATGTGCCTTAAAGAAACTGAGAGAAATGTACGGACTGTGTCTGGGGGTTTTCATGGGGTACAGACAGTGGCCAAGTGTATATGAGTTAACACATGCTTTCTTTTGACCAGACCATTACAAGGCTATACCTCCTGTAATGTACTCCACCCGTCTGGTGATTTATAAACACTTTCAGGTGTGTTACTGATACACAGAGAAGCTGTATACTCGGTTCCTATCACAAAGAGTTCAACCAGTGATAAAACGGTTCTCATTGATTTCAAATATTTAGAACAGATACATTCACCCTTTGTATGTTGTCTGCTTTTGATAGGATTGTCTGAGACCAAATCAAATAAAGCAATCATGTACACATGAACCAACGGAAGCCAATACATGATCAGAGTAATTATGTAATCAACGAGAACTGTCATGCACACGCACGCACAGTCGCACACGTGCACGTGACACACACACACACACACACACACACACACACACACACACACACACACACACACACACACACACACACACACACACACACACACACACACACACACACACACACACACACACACACACACACACACACACACACACACACACACACACACACACACGATGACAATGAAAGCATGATAACCACGACTGACTGTCTACCATGTCCCTCCCTTCCCATTTCCCCATTTCCCATTTCCATGGCTATTGCATTAACGTGAGAACATGCCACGACTGAGAGCGCTGCTAATGAGTGAGTTAAGATTAATAACAAGATTGGCCCAGGAGCCATGGGGTTAGGGGTGACACAGGAATGGAGAAGAGTCTATAAGAGCGTTGCCCTTGTGTGGGGACAGTGACGTCCATTGTCGTGGCCAGTAGGTGTTCTGGTCTTGTTCGGTGGGCCACGGTTCTGTAATTGCTGGTTGGAATGTTAGTCTGCCCTAGAGGAAGCTCTCTCTCTCTCCACTGGCTGTCATTGTCCATGCAAACCATCCAGCCGGAGTTCAGCGCCATTGGAGTCATGGACCACAATTTAGATTATATGAGCTCTTATTAGTCAATTTGGGCCCTAAGGCTCCATGGGAAGAGTAGGAAACACAGTGAATCATTTGATTGACTAAAATGGTACTGGCTGGTCTGAATGTACG
>NC_139699.1:49257194-49272194 GCF_964188405.1 Protomyctophum parallelum | reverse complement strand
CAATGGCCCAACCATGCAGTCCAACATAATGAATGTAATAATTATGTGTTGGTGATATAACGGTAAATCATTTAATGGCCCTACAAGGCGAGAGTTATTTTTAAAAGGGGATTCATCAATATTCTCCAGGGGTACACGGAGAAAGGTCAGAAAATCTCTCATTAGCATGTGAGCATGCGCATGTGCTTCCCTACACGTACATTTGTATGAACATGCATATATTTGAAAGTGTGCTTCTGTCATGGAGTGTGTTCACTGCAGTATGTTTTGGCTGATGTCTAACAGTGCGTGCATTACCACCAGTGCTAACTACAGTACCAAGGGAAGGTTTGTGGGCTAAACAATGACATAGCTTCCTTAGATCTGCCTATAGGCCTACCTTGTAAAATAAGGTAACACAAAAAGCCCTTCGTTTGACACACACCCTTTTGAAGTACATCAAGGTTCAAGGTCACTTTATTGTATATTGTGTATAACAGGGGTTTTCAGCTAGATCCTGACACAGGGACCACCATCCTGACTTAGAGCAACCTGGGGACCACCACTATTGTGTCGGGTGCATGGGTCCATTATATTCCTGACACAATAATGGTGGGGGTTCATGCACCACTCCATGGGTTAAGATTATTAGTATTTTTAGTTATTGTTAACTCACTAATCACATTATCACAGGCTACATTCATGAGCTGAGCTGAGCTGAGAAAGAAAGAAAGAAATAGCCTACAAGACATTCTTTGCCACCACACCAGTCATGAACCAATACAGCCACCCTATAGCTGTCACAATAACCTACTGTTTATCAGTTAAATTTTGAATTGTTGGCTATGTCAATGCCCAAAACCTCTAGCTCGAACCAAAAGGAAATATCAAATCCACTCGGATTTTATATAGGATTATTGAAGTGATCAAGAGCCACATACACATATACTATTGTTACAACTCACATACCTTCAACGGCAAATACAACACAACACAACATACAAACTGTAGATTCACATCAGCATTCAAATCCAGAGCCACAAACAGTTACTGAACATGTTTCATTGCCACCCAGTCATTGGGTTCCAAAATGACAGTAATAGTATTAGTACACCAGCTTGAATCACACTTGTATACACACAGCATACAACGCAAGCAGCAGCAGCAGCAGCAAAGAAGCGAAGAAAAATACTAAGTTCATACCTTGAGCCATCAGTTGGGTAAGTGATGCCAGCGTCAAACTGTGGAACCCATGGATAGAGATAGAGCCTCCGGCTCTCTCTGTAGTTCATGATGAGCCCTCCAGCGGCGTCTCC
The DNA here is from genome assembly GCF_964188405.1 of Protomyctophum parallelum. Lineage (NCBI taxonomy): Eukaryota > Metazoa > Chordata > Actinopteri > Myctophiformes > Myctophidae > Protomyctophum > Protomyctophum parallelum. Next base: position 49,270,899 of record NC_139699.1, on the reverse strand, counting down.
TGTCACCTCCATCCTCCATACATCTGGCTAGCTGGCCACTACTTTCCTCCCAGCCTCATTCTCCTGGCTGCCATTTTCTCACTCAGCCTTGGATTGTTTAGTACTGCACATAGCATTGTGGTGTAGTGCAGCGGTCAGGGATTTAGGGCATGCTCTAGGGTCCAGCATTCACAGCATGTCACAGGAAAATGGACTCAGGGCTGAGAAGAAGCTGAGCTTGGGGGTCTGGGGTCATCACCACCCTGGCTTGTGTACCTGTGGAGCAGGTTGAGAGACACCATAAGCTTTGAGTATACGGTAGAAAGAAAGAAAGTTAGCTGACCAAGAGCCAGGATGTAAGCTTTGGGGACTTTTGGACAAGGTAGGGTATGCCCAGAGCAATCTAGTAAGAGAGTAGCATTGTAACAATGGAATGCGGAAGTGCTCATTCTATCTCAATGGGATAGTTCCAATGTTTGGAACTACAGTATAGCCCATAGGCGTGTCGCCACTCTCTTACCAGATTACGCCGGGTATGCCTTGAAACAAATTGAGAGATAGAAAGGGCCTTTCTTGGCCACACCCCACTGTTTATATTGTGTTTAGTTTCCAAGATGGCCACAGCACCAGGAGGGGGTGGGGCGGAGGTGAGCGGGCGGGGTCAACATATGCCCTTACTGAACTGCATTCAAGACACTTGCCTTGTGTCTGACCCCTGACTTGTGTCTGAACACAGCTTTGATGGATGTGTTCTGCCCCCCTCCCCCCATCAAACAAAATGCTTGGTCAAACCATAATATAGGCTATTATGGGCGTCCATTGGAAATGCATTGGAGCGGCCATTAAACACAGACACAAGACAGACACAAGACAGGTGTCTTGAATGTGTGAACGCAGCCCAGAAAGGGCATATGTCAACCCCACCGGCTCACCTCCGCCCCACCCCCTCCTGGTGCTGCGGCCATCTTGGAAACTAAACACAATATAAACAATTGGAGAGGGGTGGGGCCGAGAAATGCCCTTATTCAGGTTGTAACACTTGTAACACTAACTTACTACGTAATAAGTTGTTTATTTCACAACAACAATAATATCAAATAATAATAATATCAGTGCCGTCGCCAGGTATACGCACAGTACGCACTGTGCGTAGGGCAACACGCCGAAGCGAGCATCAAGTTGCATGCGTGCCCATGTGGATCTGCCTTCCCCTCACAACGCATTGTGTGTTGTGAGCTTGTAGATCGGCTATTTTCAGCAAGTGTAAAATCAGTCATTATACGACGGCATCAAGGCCTGCCAAAATAGTCGACTAAAATCTTATGATATTTAGTTGACTAAAACTAGACTAAAACTAAATGAAAGCCAGTGTCATTATGGTTCAACACACAGGCTACCTCTGACCCCAGAAAGGTGGGCGGGAGCCGGGGATTGTCATTCAACTAACAAGGAAAATTATCACTTATTTTGGTTTACACTGTACGTCTATGAAGGGCAGAGGTTATCATTTTGAATTCCTGATTTGACAGCGTCTGTGTTGCAGTTCAGCAGTGGCAACAAGTCCGAAGGACCCCTTTGGACTGAGCTGGGCTGAGCTGGCTTGTATTGGCATATTGTTAACTCATATCCATACAATTGATAACATTGTATAATGATAGTATAATGATTGAACATGTAAGAAAGAGAGAACGTTTAGGTGTAAAGGTACACAGTGAAAGTCCTGAGCGTTCGTTCAACTTGAGTCGGAGAGTCTGCAAATGTAACCAAAATGGTCCCATTTAGTCATAGTTACAAACGGTTGAACGAAAAAGCCTACTGAGGGTGTGTATAGTGCACTGTAGAGTAAAAAAAACGAAAAAATGGAAAAACCTTTTTTTCCCTCATAAAACTAATATCCTGTTCAGTCACATAGGGTTACATGTTTTGTCAGAGGTTGTGTCATAAAAACATCATATCCTAGCCAGATGCAAATGTTTCCAAGTCAGTGTTGTAGTCATTGTGGCTAGCTAATTTTGTTCAGGTCATATTAGGTTTATGTAAGAAAAACAAGTAATTAGTTTAGGTCAGGTTGAGGCCACGCAAGTAAAGGGATACATTGAGGTTTTGGTAACCTCCGGTTTTGCAGGTGAAAGCATACATCCTCTTTCAAACCAGCTATTTAACACTTGAAAGACTGAACTGCTGAAAGATCCAATTCTTTTTTTTTTTGGCTGACAGGAAATGGGCAGAGAGATGGGCAGTGACATGCAGTAAAGGCCATCGGGATCGGGAGTCGAACCCGCGGCACACTGGATTACCAGCCATGGTGCCTGGACCGCTGAGCCACGGCCCAGGCCGAAAGATTAAATTATGTGCAACATGCACATCCTATTTTATTGTTATGTTTCACCAGTTTCAATCCACCCTCAGGTAGGGCCTCCAAGCTCCGACTGACCGCCAGGTGTCAGTCAACCCCCCGCCACAGTTGGCCTTCACTCGCTCTCTCTCGCTCACTCGTTGCCTTACTCTCTCCCACAATGTTAAGTTACACCCATGTCCTGTTAATAACCGGGGTAAAATGTGCAGCATTGGGAGGTAAAGGGGAGACACTTTATTGTGAAGGGACGACAGGATGAGGAGGTGTGTTGTTCCTGCGTAATTGTCGAGAGTAATGGCTGCGTGCCATATTGAACAATCAAAACTATTTGTACCAATACACCTGTGTCAACAGAATAATTATGTCATAGTTATATATGGGGGCCTCATTTTTGGTCTCGAAATGGGCCTCCAGATTCCTTCTTCAGTGGCTAATAATTTCAGTATTTATTTTAAATATTCTGAGAGAAAGACGAGTTGTATAGTTTCACTTCACTAAAGAGCTGCATCATCGGGGAGCAATAAGCAGACACTGGACACACACACACACACACACACACACACACACACACACACAGTTAACAAAACCATAACCTGGAAGATCACCAAAAAAAGAAAAGAAAAGTAATTGTAGATATAGACCTTGGGAAGCTATTCAACAGTTAATATATCATTATATTGCTCTACACATTAACCCTACACATGGCAGTAAACCAATACATCATGTTCATGTGAATGTAATTACGGCTAATATGCAAACCACTCTGCCATTTCTTGTACATTATTGACCAGTCTCATTCGATTGCCCTACCTTTGCATGTGACTCTCATTGAACAGTGTCATCTCTGTCATCTGCAGGACCGAGCATTAATTGGCAACACGGTCATATACAGTATGCACTATGACTAACATCCAGTTGGAAGGGAAGGGGAGGGGACGGGGGATTACAAAAGATTAAAAAGAGCCTCGTGTCAACTCTGACCATTTGACACAGTCATCTAATGGACCGGCATGTCTGAACGCCGGCTTTCACACCACGGTAACACATTCACTGGTGTACTGCTGGTCACTGTGTCAGTGCCAAAAACAAAGCTATACCCCCAGCCTGGGTCACACAGCCAAGTTCACCAGTCACACTGAGCCCACTTCCTTCCTCTGGGCCACAAATACCTTCCACCAAATGTCATAGAGGCCATCCAAGATCCACCAGCTCCGTCCTCCGGGCTGGGGAGAGCTCGAACTCACCTCCTGACCCCCATTTGGGCTGGTCTGTCCTCTGTTCGCCCTCTCCCTCCTCTCCCTCCTGACAGATGGATTAAGGTAATTATGACATGCCCGTGCCCACATTCTGTTGGCGGGGTGAAAATTGAGATTCCATCTTTGTCCCCTCTCACTAAACTGTTGATGAAACGCTATACCGCCCCAGGGCACGAGCAGTGCTTGGTGGTAGCCTACTGGAAACAGCGATAGGGTGGTCCGGCTGTACAGCTCAATTTGAAGTCAATGCAGGGACAAAGACTTTGTGTTGGGCTTGTATAGGACTGAAATGAGACTTGATATCGTCTGAGGTTTTGGATGTTGAAATACTGTATCATGACATGGCATAACCCTTGTCTTTGGGGATATCCTTTCTCAATAATAAAAGGTACATATATATATTCCTGATTTTAACCAATCACATCCTATTTCATATTTATTTAAAAATGTCATCGTGACACACGTGACCTTGTAGATTGGTCATTTTCAATATTTTTGAATAATTACTGTATATTATTACGTTACAATACCGATATTGACGCATAGTCTCAAGGTCCGGTATACCTATAGTATAGCATTTGACGGCATGCAATTGCAACTCTCAGGTGTTGATTGATTGATTTGATTATAAACAGTTTGCAAAGACAAGCACAGGAAAGTACAGTTCAAAACTAGGTCTGTTAACACCCAGGAAAGCATGGCTTGTTTCCATGGCCTGCGGGCCAAATGCGGCCCTGGGACGAATTGTATATAGCCAGCAGCTTCATACCTGAATTGTTTAATGAACGGCCCACCCTAATGGGACATTTTTACAGTAAAGTTTTGCTTGTCTGGTTACATTTGGTAATGTGACATATGGCTGAGTTACACTTTTTGTTCACAGCACACACCTGACAAAAGACCATTGATATTAAATATTGATGATTAAATAGTTTAAATGTAATGCATATGTATGTGACTTTGTTATAGTCCGACGGTACATTATGCTAGATGTACTGTAGTTGGCGTTTTAATATTTTCCAATATGGCCCAGTTTGAATAAAGTTTGGACACCCCTGGGTTAAGGTGTCGGTACTATTGCGTGTCAGACTGTTAGGACCAAAGAGATGCACTCAATTGACCAGTGTGTGTTGGAATGCTACTGATTAGATGGAAACATTGTAGCTTATCAAGCCCCGGCTGGGAGGTTCGCACTGAAGCACTGTTTAATTCACAATCCATGACCATGTCTCCTCCCCTCCCCCTCTCGTACAGCCTAGCAGACACACAGCAAACAACGCAGGGACCTTTGCTCTCTCCAGTGAGTTAGGTCTGTCGCTCAACAGGAATGAAACCAAGCAGGCTCTAGATCTGCCTCTGACATCGCCAGTCTGTCTGGTCGCCTGCAAGTATATATGCTCTTCATGCCATTTTGTTTTGATTTAAGACTTCTTTAAACGTCAACGTGACCCGATAATACATAATAATATAGCGCCTTCATGATATGAAATGCAGCTCAAAGTGCTTTACCGAGCAATAGAGGAAAAAAGAAAAGCAAAGGCATAAAACATTAAAATAATAGCAGTGAATAAGGCAATACAGTGAGGGCATGAATAACAAGGATTTTAAAAGTGCAACTAAAAGCAAGAGTATAGATAGTAGGTCTTGACCTGTGCTTTAAAAATGTCTACTGTCAAAAGGTATAGTGGGAGTTCCTTCCATGCCGTCTGCCCGTAGAAGCAGAAAGCTGCTTCACCGAGTCACCGTGTTATATGCAGGGTTATTTAGCTAAAGATTAATTAGCACATAGGCTAATCTAATAGTCCGACATAGGTAACCGTTCCCGGGTTAAGACACATGCATGGCCGGTTAAGACACACCCGTGGCTCCGGCACTAGCTATTACAGTTAACAAAACATATTGGAATAAGGAATAAAATATAATACACCTTTTAATTAATATACAGTATCATAATTTAACTTTTTTAGTGGTGCAACCACTCCTATAGACAGCTATGTGTGCCCCTGGCTGTGTCCCTGGGTCCCTGGCTGTGTCCGAGCACGGAAATAGCATATTTTCACCACCAGCACTGTTATAACACACACACAGGCCAGGGAGGAGAGCTTGTACAGTACAGTACAGTACAGTACAGTACAGTACAGTACAGTACAGTACAGTACAGTACAGTACAGTACAGTACAGTACAGTACAGTACAGTACAGTACAGTACAGTACAGTACAGTACAGTACAGTACAGTACCACTCACTTCAGACAGGTCTTTCTTTTCAAGTTTCAGGTTTGTCATAAGACCTATACCACATTATATACTCTCCATAGCTTGTTTTTTGTCAGGTGAAACCACCTGACTAATGAAAGCTCCTGAAAACTTCGACCTGATCTAGCCCTAGTCATACCAATCGTTATGGGTCACGACTAGAGTCCAAAATTTAGACATTTAAGAAATAAGTAGTGAAATAGCCCAATCTACAAGTTCGCAACATGGCACGTTGTGTGCTTGGAGATCTGCTATTTTCACTACAGAAAAGTTGTGGACCTGAAAGTTGTGGAACCACTGTGTTAAGAGTCTAACTGGTCGTTTCAGCTCAAGACTGATAACTTGATGTAGCAGGGCTATATGAAGAAATGACTACACCAGCCTCACAAATAGGATTGAGGGATCCTACAAACATTAACCATAAAGCAATAAATAACCATATACTGTAGGCTATATGCTGGACAATGTAACTGAACAAGATAAGGACGGTTCCCCAAGTCGGTACGGGTTCAGAATGAACAGAACCATATAGGCTAATGTAACAGAAGTGTCAAGTTTATTCAACATGTACAAACATATATTCGAGCTAAAATACGGAAGGGACGGTTAGCTCAACCGACTGGGCACGTAGGCTGCCAAGCCTGCCGGACGGTGTGCCGCCGGCTCGACTCCCAAGCCCGGCAGCCCTTGCCGCGTGTCACACCCCATCTCTCTCCCCCTTTCCTCTCTGACTACTGTTCCCTATCAATAAAGGCATAAAAATCACACCAGTGTGAACCAAGTGGTGCAACTCCCGTCTATTGGTTCTCTGTATCGTTCCAATTTGTATCATTCCAATTTCTTCTCTGTATCGTTCCAATTTCTTCTCTGTATCGTTTGCGTCCAGCAGGTGGCAGCCATGTCACATACTTCTCTCGTTCCAATTTCATGCATGCGCACACCACTCGTGCTCACACAGGTACACAAACAGGTACATGGACATTGCATGCTGGATGTAGAAATGGTTGCACCACTTAAAAAGCCCCAAAACAGAAGGGAAGAGGGGTTAATATAGCTGGGAAATCATGATCCTAAAAGTGGGACGCACTGAGCCCAAGGGCAGGCGATCTAGAGTGAAGGCTTCAGGGCCTACTGGTTACTCCAAACTAAACATAGCATACACAGCAATTAAATCAAAACTATTTAAATACGCAAAATCCAAAAGCAAGTAAAGTACATAATGTCATTAAAGTAATCACACCAAACAAAATCCAAACCATGCAAAATTAGTTAATGGCCCAGTATACAGTGTCCTCAGCACCACCAGGCCCAACAAAACACTCTAAAAGCCCACTCTCAATACAATACTGGGTGGGGAAAACAGTGAAAGGTTGTAGGTTAGTTGGCCTCCTATACAATTGATCACATACTCTAATACTGTACATCTGGTTAGCCCTCAATACAAATGAATTGCATTATACAAAATATAACCCATATAGCCCCACAGTGGCTGTGGATGTGGTTAAACCAGGAAAGGACATGTGGAGGCTTTGGAAGTACAGTACAGAAGATAAATTAGGCTAACAGTTGACCAACATTGTCCCCATGTCAAAAACCATCTTAACCTACCCTTGACTGACTCAGGCAGCATCCCAGCTCCCCCTCATTAAAATATATCCCCATATAATCCAAATTAATTATCAAAGCATCAACATTTGTTTGAGGTTTATAACTCATGCCTCCAGGTTCCCCAGCATGCAACAAACACTCAAACCAGGCTTCTGGCCAAACATGAGGCCTCTTCTTCTTCTTCTTCTTCTTCGTGTTTAACGGCGGTTGGCATCCAGCTTTTGGTGCATTACCGCCACCTTCTGATCCAAAATATGGATCAAACATAATCTTACCATCTTCCATATTATCTAACACCAAACTAAGAAAGTGTAAAAGTCCACCCATTGTGATCCCATCGCATTATTCATTCCTTAACCCAGACCCTAAGTCTCTGTGAAATCTTTCCCTCAGCACACTGTCCAGATCTTCCCCAGTGATATCCACCACATTTAGGAATTAATCGTCTGCCTGCTTCACCATCTTTATTCTCTCCGTCTTCCTTGATATTTCCACAGCACAATTTATTACCAAAGGCTAAGAAACGTGTCTTGTCCATACAGATACAGTCATCATGTCCATTTCCCTTTTCCTCTTTTTCAGTCTCCCTCTTTCCGTTGCGCTTCTCTCTGCATACGACATTTCATCTTCTGTACCTTTGCCTCCTTAAAACATGAGGCCTCAACCCTGGTCACCCCCTGTTATGCACTATACCCTTAAAGGGGCAGTGCTACATTGAGAAAGGTCATTCATGCTGTATTATCAAGCCTGATTCATATTTGGTTGCACATCGTGTCTCTCATCAAAAATAGCAGATCACAACGCGTCATGCTGAGCTGCATTATGGATTTGTAGATCTTCTATTTTTTGTTGTGAGACACTGGCACGCAACTAAATATAATTCACACTTCAGGGATTCTGAACGATGTATATTCTATACACTAGGGTTCTGTGTCACCTCATTGGTCTGACAATTTAATTATCTAATGTAATCCTGGGCTCTACACTTCCTCTGCCAACCTGGGGGAGGCAGCAGAATGACCTCATGCTTCCTTCTATGCATGAGCAGTCCAAGCTGCTTCTTTTCACCTGACAGGGGAGAGTTTCCCCGACCAGACGTAGCGTGTGGAAGGAACACGTTATTCCGACCAGTTCCTTTCCCCTCCATCAGGCCCCCCGGCTGGCCAGGGGGAGGTAGTTTAGAGCCAGGATTACTGCATGTTTTTTGTGAGGGTACCTACCTTAGGGCACACGGAGAGAACATGCAAACACAGAAAGGCCCTTTCGCCAACCCCACCTCGGGTATGGGCACTGATGGTGCGGAGGAGAGAACACGCCCCCAGCGCCCACAGCGTCCCCAGTGGGAATCGAACGCAGGACCTTCTAGCTGTGAGGCAACAGCACTACCGACTGTGCCACCCTCTGAACTGAATAGGTATACAGTAGCCTACATATGGCATACAAAATCCCAAATTAATCTTGATTTAATGTTGCATTATTGATACATATAAAATGATACTGGCAAATGGCACCTCTTTCACAGAGAGATCACTTCAGCCTGTATACAGTACATGGACTTCTTCCCCCCCTCTGGTACGTGTGATCCTCACACTTGCACGTTCCTCTCCATGTAGATCTCTCTCAGCTCTGCATCATCAATAACTTCAAAGGAACAAAAGCAGCTAAATTAGGTCCGCCACTTCCCTCTGTCATGACTAATGAGCCCTCCGTTGGTTTGCGTATTAGTCTCGCTCTGCTGTGGCCGTACCCCGGGGAATGGGCCACTATAGCTGCATGTGTCTCTCTATGAACAGGTACAGCAGGGATGTGCAGAGAGTGTTAGAGGGGCAGGGGCTGTAATCCCGTAAGAGGGCACTTTTGGACAAAAATAGTAGGGGCACAACCCAGCACTCTTTAGCTTTTACGCCATGGATTTCTAAACAAATTTGTTCAACGCAAAATACTGTGTTCAATTTCAGGAGACTTCAGAAAAAAAGCAATTCTCCTGAATGCTGCCTTCCGGTATGGCATGGAAAGGAGTGGCATTTGTATTTCTTTCACCATGTAGTAAAAAGTAAATCATAAATGCTGCATTCGTGGTCTGGAAAGGGCAGTTGCTTTACAGACAGGTAAAAGGGCAGGGGCAGAAGCCCCCTTTGATGTCTATGTGTGCACGTCCCTGACAGGTACATATATGTAGGCCCAAACAAAAGACACAGAATGGAAATTGGTTTCATCTGTTTCAGGGAGAGAAAATGTTCATTGTGTGTTTGTTTATTAACCACTTAAAGCAGTGCGGTTTTCAACCCTTTTCATTTCAATACCATTATTTATTCAGCATTTGAGCCACGGACCACCATGAGATTTAGCCACTCAGACCCAAAACGTAGTATATTTTGATGCTGCACAATTCTATGCTGTATGGTGGTACCATTAGGAGAGAACAGGCAAACGTTGATCAAAATAACAATTCTTCTACATTCTCTAATTGTATCCCTTCAGCCATGTTAATGCGGGGGTCAAAGGTCAGTGATAATTAGTATTACAAATAAATATAAATAGATAGTATTTATTGTTGTGTGTGTATTCATGTCTTGCAAAGTATTTTCAAACCAGGGGAATCCATGACTCTATTTTCTCATTTCCTTCCATTTAACTGCAGCTATACTTTGTGTTGATATGTTGCTTATATAGACCAACTGTTTACTCCTACTTAGAATGGACTAGTTTGGCATTTTTAAGTTTGAGAGAGAGAGAGAGAGATAGAGAGAGGGAGAGCGAGGGAGAGCGATGAGAGAGAGAGAGAGAGAGAGAGAGAGAGAGAGAGAGAGAGAGAGAGAGAGAGAGAGAGAGAGAGAGGGGGGAGGGGGAATCGGGAGGGCGGGTCCATGTCCATTAAAAGCAGATGAAATGAATGAGAGAGAGACAGAGGGGGAACGATGGCCAAGTGAACTCACTGGATGGTTCTAAGAGCATCAGTCTGATCACTGCAGAGATGATGTTCCACACAGTGTTGGGATAATGCCGTCTGGGACGTGACTGATTTGGCCTATCATTACACAGCGTGCACCCTCGGAATCTAAAAATACCCAACCATGAGATCATAGAGACACAGAGACTGTCATTATAGGCTCTTGTCACAGGCATGAAATGGCTATTTGTCAACACCATGTCAAAAGATATCATCACTTCAAATAGTCCCGTTGGTAAAGCTTTGCGTCACTCCTCTCATCGATGAAACACAGCTCGCTCAATGCCAAGCTACACAGTCATATGTAACTCTGAGAGTTATACATTATGGATACATTAACACAGAGGATTTTTTATATTAGGTCAACTGATACCATTATGTAATCAATTTGTGCAATTTTACATTCATACAAACATGTTTACATCCAACACATTAGAGTGTATAAAAACTAGAAATGTATCTGATATCATCTCAACGTTTGTATATTAAGGTTGCCCCAAAAAGCAAAAATAAAGTTGAAAAGCTTTGTTCCACAATTTCTCTTCCACCCTATAAAAAGCATTATAACCAGTCCCATGAATGTAAAAAAATCCATTATGATTTAGCTGTGCTTAAACATAATAGCAAATTGTTATTGTGGTGTCATCTAAAATCCTGAATCAAATTGAAATAAGAAAGGATGCATTTAATAGGCTACAGTTAGTGGGAGAAATATTTAAGGAGTATTTTATATATAAGGGCATCTTTGTCAGAAGATGACTGCACTGCTATAGCCAAATGAGGGTATCACACACACACACACACACACGCACGCACGCACGCACGCACGCACGCACGCACGCACGCACACACACACACACACACACACACACACACACACACACACACACACACACACACACACACACACACACACACAGCTAAACATTAGTTTTATTCACGTGATTCGGTCTATCCATTATCAGCTATACTAAAGAGGACCTGGAATACACAGGCATCCTGCATGTCTCTTATATGGCACTGTTGCACGAGTCAATTAAAAGTAAAAGAGAGACCTATGAACCGAGATGAGTGCAATGTACAGCAGTGGTTTATAATCTGTTACTGTGCTGCAGGGCTGTGGCCATTGATAAAGCAATTTTATGGCAGTGCAGGGGAAATATAATATGAGTCTGGATGGAACACTTGGTTCACATGCAGTTTACACTTTATAATAACCATGCATATCAGGCCTAGCCTCTGTATGAAGTATGAAGAGAATCTTGATATGACCGGATGAACTCATCCCAAGTATTTGTTAATTGTAGTCTATCATCATATAATAATTAACACAAGTGGGAATTATATGGCTTTAATATAGTGGGGAGGAGAAACACCACTGCCCCAAATAACGCATTGTTCATTTGTAAAATTGATAAATGTGCTTTTATGGAGTTGTTTTCGTTTGTTAGTTACTTAAGCACGTTAACGGTTTGTCCTATTAGTCTTCGCCTCTTTAAGGCGCCGTCTATACCTCTAATGTAGAGATAAGCTCATACGTATAATAACCAAAAGGTGGCACTGTTGAGTTTTAGAAGGATGCCCAGAGGTAGCGCCACTCTTCACTCTCTCCTTAAATCCTTTGTCCATTTGTCTAAAGTTGACAGTTAAAATGCATGTATTGTCATAGAATATAACTGGGATAAAAATTGAAAACATATGTGAGATTACCCCCCCCCCCCAATAATAATAATGAAATACATATTAATAATAATAATTGTAATAATAATAACAATAACAATAATATGAAGAAAGAGAGTCAGAGAGAGAGATAAATCAATAACCAGTTGTTGGACACATCCACATTTTTATTTTTGCAGAAATTTGCAGAAATGACAAGGAATGAATAGACTACATTTATAACAGCTGCATACAGTACACTCGAAACGTAAATACCGGTATATACAAAGGTGGTTTGTGGATGTGTTAACAAGCCTAATGCTTAAAAAAAACCTATAGGCGAAATAAAGCACTTTTGCTTATATGGGTAGCCTATTTAAGGTAGCCTAGCTCATATAGGAACCTATAGGCTTTTGAAATCAACCCTATAGGTCTAAATTGAATTATTGGACACATATAAAACTGAATGAAAATGCAATGACCATTTAATTCGACTGGGATAAAATGGTCTCACATATGTAGTGTATTATTCATTTATTAATATTTTTATTATGATCACATGTTAATAGTGATTGATGATAAAATATATTGATTGATATGATACTTATAGTTGCCAAAGAGTTAAAAGCCTGTGCTCCAGCCTCCGGCTGACAGTCAGCTGATGATCAGCCTTTTGACAGTTGAGAAAAGTTTTGTTTCTGTATTATTTAGCCAGACCCTGCGCCCATTGGTTCCCACTCCGCCTGACGTCACATGCGCTATAAAACTCAGCAATGCTTTTAAACTCATCTGCTGTGTGTGATCCTTCTAAAAAAATCGCCCCACTACTCGCAGGCATTGTACGTGTGCGAGGCTACGTTTGGCCCCTTACCTTCGGCATTTCTCTCTCTCCCTCTCTCCGCTTGCGCAACAACAATGTATTCGTGAAGAAACCGCAAAGTGTTAAATGTTTGAAATAACGAGCCGCCGAATTTCTCATGCTGAAAAGGGACTCCTCCGCGGCTGCTCGCGTGCGCGGCACTGGCGCGTCAGTGCAATAGACTGCAAAGAAAAACTACTACTCCTGCGAGCTGGGAAGTCCGTCGCTGCAAAAAGGGCGCAGAAAGCCTTATTTCTCCATTTCAAGACAAACGCTTAAAACATTTCAAACTGGCTCACGTCCTGCCCGGCCAGCCCAGTGTGACAGCTGCTCTTCACCCCGTCTGGAGGACTGTCGGCAGCAGCAAGAGGATGGCATCAGAGCTGGCAATGAGCAACTCCGACCTGCCCACCAGTCCCCTGGCCATGGAATATGTTAATGACTTCGATCTGATGAAGTTTGAAGTGAAAAAGGAGCCGGTGGAGCCCGATCGCAACATCAGCCAGTGCAGTCGCCTTATCGCCGGGGGATCCTTGTCTTCCACCCCGATGAGCACGCCTTGCAGCTCGGTGCCCCCTTCTCCAAGCTTCTCGGCGCCCAGTCCGGGCTCGGGGAGCGAACAGAAGGCACACTTGGAGGATTTCTACTGGATGTCCGGTTACCAACAGCAGCTGAATCCAGAGGCGTTGGGCTTCAGCCCCGAAGACGCAGTAGAGGCGCTGATCAACAGCAGTCACCAGCTCCAGTCTTTCGATGGCTATGCCAGAGGGCAGCAGTTCGCCG